>NW_015218263.1:0-1382 GCF_001447785.1 Gekko japonicus | reverse complement strand
CATTAGGCTGAACAGGCAGTGACACAACCTTTTGAAACTGCAGGCATCTTTGGGATTCTGACATAGTATGGTGGGCACAGGCAGAAAATGCTGACACAAAATGGCTTGCCGCATGAGGCGGAACCAGCCACGCAATGGCGGTTGCCACTTACTTCCAATCACATAGTGAAGATCCAGTGAAGACAGCTGCCGCCAAAGCAATGCTTTTAAAAATCTGCCAGCCAATAACGTCTACAATGACCAATCAGAAACCTTGCTGAGCAAAGGCTCCATCTGGCTCCACCCACTTTCTAAAAACGTTTAGTGGGCACCAGGAAAGGTGTCAACAAGCACCACATCGAGGACCCCTGCACGAGAACATCTAAAGCTGCAACTTCACCGAAGGCTATTTTGGTTTCTTTGGAGTTTTTGAAAGAGAAGAGAATGGTGAAGCAGTCACTGCTGAACGGCAGAATACCCACTTTGCATGCATAAGGCTCGGGTTCAATCCCCAGCATGCTCAGTTAAGACAAGAGAAGGATCAGTTAGGATGTGATGTGAAAGAGATCTATTTTTGGACACCGGACAGCTGCTGCCAGTTAGAGCAGACAAAACTGAACTCGATAGGCCAATGGTTTGACTCAGTAAAAGGCAGGTTTATGTATACAAACAAACCAACAGAACATCCTTGGAGAAGAAATAAAGAGGAGCTAGTTGAAACCTTAGTTTGTTGGTTAGATATTTCTACATTCTAACAAAGCGACCAAATGTTAACCTGGACATCTGAATCTGACCGAAGCCGCCTTGTTCGGAGTCAGGTCGTTGGGCTTCGTAGATCGGAATTGTCTACTCTGGCTTGGGGTACCTCTATAGATCTCCAGCAGAGAAGTGTCTTTCTCAGTCCCTGGGCCCTGAGACCATTTTCACTGGAGAAGCCAAGAATCAAACTTTGGACCCTCTGGATGGAAAACACGCACTCTGATGCTGAGCCACTGCCCCGCCTGCTTCTCAAGGTCGGCCGGGAGGAGACACAACAAGAGCAGCAAAAACAGTGAGTGGATAGAAAACATAAAATGTAAATCGCATCGGAGGGGACGCGGCTCAGTGGTAGAACATCCGCACGGCATACAGAAGGTTTCCAGGTTCAGTCCCTGGCACCTCCAGTTGAAAAGGATCTGGCCGGAGATGACGGGGAAGACCTGTGCGCCTGAGACACCAGAGAGCTGCTGCCAGTCTGAGTAGGCAATACGGTAGAGTAGAAACGAATGGAAAGCCTGGGGAGGGGCTGTGGCTCAGTGGTAGAGCACCATCTGCTTGGCGTGCAGGAGGTTGCAGGTTCAATCCTGGACATCTCCAGTTAAAAAGGGTCAGGTGGTAGGTGCTCGGAAAGACCTGAGACCCTG
>NW_015218262.1:0-1381 GCF_001447785.1 Gekko japonicus | reverse complement strand
TTGGATGCAAAAGTCTCAACAGTTATCCTTCGCTGTTTCATTTAATGTATCGATACTTTTTTTCCACTGATGTCAAGAGTCTTGATGCTTCTCTGACCGGGATCACATTGTTACGATTTCTGTTTGTTCCTTTAGCTGGAAGATGCACTTACCCACGAGGATTTGCTCGACTGGTCTTACGATCTGAAGCCTGAAGATGTGGAAGTGGCTATTCCCAAGTTCAGCATAGAGAAGACGGCTGAAGCTGACAAGTACTTTGATCTGTCATTCATAAATGATTCTGAAAAGGCTGATTTCTCTGGAGCAACAACCACTCACGGGGTGGCTCTGTCTCAGCTTGTCCACGATACATTCTTTGAGGTCGACGAAGAGGGGGATGCGGCACCTGTAACTAAGGAGGCGCAGGCCTCTCGGCGTCAACGTCGTGCACAGGTGCTCTTCATAGCCGACCATCCCTTCCTTTTCTATGTTAGGCACAACTGCACCAAAAGCATTCTCATCTTTGGTAGATTCTGTAAACCAGAGTAAAAGAATTATTCTGACTCACGGAACTCGCAATCAACACAAAACGACTACGGAAAACGATTTTAGAAAAGTTCATTCTTTTGCATTTTTCTACGTAGCTTCATTCTCTCTGATTCTGATAACGCTGTTGATGGGGGCAAAGAAAACTTGTATTTGGTGATGGGTCTAACTTGCATTCCAAAGGGGTTTTATGCTTCTGCCTTCTCACACCATTTTGCCTCGTGCCGGCTTGTTTAAAGAACAACCCTGAGCTCTGGATATTGTCTCAACTCTCACACGAGAATCTAGTTCTTCTCATTACACAGAAATGGCCATATTTTGAAAGGAAAATTGCCTCTGCCTCTTTAAGATCTGTGAAGAGAATAACATTTTAAGTAGTGTGGAAACCACTTCAAAACAGTGACAATTCGTCCTGTTAAAGGTTTTTAAAGAGGCTCGTTCTTGTTCTCTTTAGAGATACGGTCATCCAGAAGAAAAATACAGTGATAAATATGATCTTGATTAACCTCTATTGCAAGCATTATTTACATGATTACTTGGGATATACCCAGGGCTTGATTCTCATTGACAGAGATTTTTTTCTCTCCCCTTCTCTGGCATGGGACTATTTTCAGTTTAGTGGGACAATCATAATGCTTGCTTCAGACATATTTACACCTAACATGAAAGGCAAACATGAAGGCCGTCTTCTCTGGACCAGAGCTCAGTTTTGAAAATTGCACACAGAGATGGAATCTAGAGGCAGAACCTCCTCTGGAATCTTCTCTTCATATTGCTTCATAATAAGGCCTGCCCGAATGATCCATTTGTATGGATTCTGCTCTATTGTGTTGCTTAAAGTTAGCATTGAAGGGCT
>NW_015218261.1:0-1381 GCF_001447785.1 Gekko japonicus | reverse complement strand
CTCATGGTGCACAAGTTGTCCACATGATATCTGCAATGACTTGTATGAATCAGCCCTTCAATGAGAGTGGACAGAGGGGGAGGAGAGCCCCCTGCATAACTGCCAGGCATCTTTGGAGGCATCTAAGGCTGTGAGCAATTCAAAGAGCACCACGTGTCATACTAACAATTGGATGACAGTGCCAAACTATGATATTCGGCTGGTGCATGGGCAGAGATCACTTGTGTATCATGTACATTGCCCACATCTGTGCATAATGATGGGTACGTCAAGACCATTTCCCCCCTCCCACAAATGCATGACCTTTTCTAGGATCCCCCGGAGACATTGAATCTTGAGCAAAACCTTTATAAAAGCCACCAGAGAATACTATCCAATTATTAGTATGTTTTTGTATGGTACAGGTGGCTTCCTGTTTCACTGAGAGAGAATAAGATATTTTCACATCTTTCCACTCTCCCGACTCTCTTGGGAAGGGTTTTTATTGAAAGTATCAAAACTAGGACTGTGGCTGCATCATATTGTTGATGCCTGAGGTCAGACTCTTTGACTGGCTTGTTGTAATGTTGTAGCATATCAAAATTCACTCAGCACTTATTTTCGGCCTTGTATTTTAACAGGCAACCTCTGAGAGAGCCTCTCTCATTCTTCACACTCTTGTCCCTTGCACTGTAATGGTTGCTGTTGGTCTTTTACAGTCTCCTAAGTGAGAGGTAGGAAATAGCCAGGAAAATGAGGAACAGCTGGGGAGGACCAGATCTGGGATCCGTATTTATTTAGGAAATGTATCAGGGCATAGAAAGAGCATAATACAAACACAGAACAGCCAAAAATGACGTAATTAAAATAATCCTCAGGCCAGACCATAAAATAGTTAAAAGAGATTAAAAACCCCTTGGTTAGAAGCCTGGGTAAAAAGAATGTTTTAGCCTGGCAACTAAAGCAAGTAAAGTAGGCACTCAGTGAGCCTCGAGGGGAATGGCATTCCAAATGTGAGGTACCACCATTGAAAAAGCCTGGCCTCTGTCTACTACCTGCCTCACCTCTGCATTGGGAGGCACAGAGAGCAGACCTTGCGAAGAGGGTCTTATCTGGTGAGCTGGAGATGGTCTTCCAAGTACCCCAGCCCCAAGCCAATTAGATTCTTAAAACTAAGAACCACTGAATTGTGGCCAGAAACAGATGAGCAGCCAGGGCAGGTTTTTCAGCACAGGGGTAATATGATCCCTCTGTCCAACTACTGAGAATAACCTGGCTGCTAAATTTTGGATCAACTGAAGTTTCCAAACAGTTTTCTTTGTGTCTAAACCAGTAATCTCTGTTTGGCTGATTCGCATGGTTTTATCAGCTGCTTTTGAAGAGCCAGTTTGGTGTAGTGGTT
>NW_015218260.1:0-1382 GCF_001447785.1 Gekko japonicus | reverse complement strand
GAGCCAGAGGCTAAAAACCTGTGAGCTCACATTAACTCGGTTTTGAGGGAACACTGTCATAACTAGAAGGTCTCCAAAAGTTTTTGAAAACTCTGTCCCACTCAGAGATTGGGGCAGAGCTGGTTCCTAAATTTTTGGGCTGCTTCTTGGATCTGAAGAAAACTTGTTGAGGCCTGCCTTAGAACTTGTCTAAAATGCATTCACTTGATAACCTTTCATATTTCATGGGAAGTGTAGTGGAGTTCTTCACTCTCTGCTGCGCCTCAAACATCAGATTCCGCAAGCCAAATTCCCTGTTAGCCAAATCTGTCATCAATGGAGGTGCAAGTTTTTACACAAGGGTTCAATGTGAACTGCCGCATGCAGGGCCCAGATTGGATTGTGTCCTTAACTGTAGGGGACTGAAGCAACTACTGAGTGCTCCATGAACTTGCATTAAGAAAAGGCATAGGTGCTAGCTTTCATTTACATATGGCATTTCCCCTGAGTACCATATGTTAAATTTGACAGAACTGTTTGAGGTCGGATTCAGAGAAAACCCAATTATATTGTATATGTGGTGGTAGCAATCTCACCAGATATAGCATCTTCCAGCAGAAGGCCTGAGAGCTTGAAACTGGCTTATTGCCAGTGTATAAAGTCTGTTGTGTAAAGGAACACACCATTGTTATATTAAAACCTGTTTTTCTACTTCTTCTGTTCCTTGTTAGCAGTGAAACAAAGAGCAGTTTACATATATAAAGCTTTTGATTTGGCTCCTTGCCCAGGTTTATCGTCAGAAAAACACGTTTAATTTTACAGAAAAGTTAGAAATCAAAGGGTAGTTCAATATATTCTTTTTAGCAAGGAACCAAAGCAAATGTGAACTGAAAATCAGAGCATTCTGTGTCCCTTCCCCCTTTTGGGGCCTTTTGAAAATTTCCATGCCTTTCAGAAATCAGTTTATTTGCCTCTTGTATCTTTCATGCTCTTGGAACCCCAAGAATATTGGCTTGTTAAAGTCTTGTATCCTGGTAACAGATCAGTCACGTTTCCCAATTCTCTGAATCCTTTGCATTGTCCGGAGCAGTGTCCGAGGCTCTTTGTGTGTATGTACCCACGCCCGTATGCAAACACGCACACAGACCACGGTTTGGTTGGTTCCAGAGGCGCCGTTCTGAATCTGGATGTTGTTGTCTTCATGTGGAAGGGCTCTCATACACTGTGCGCAAGAGTGCTGGGGAAACTGAGACTGAACCCTTGTCTGTCTCCTGTCAGTGCCTGAGAAGAGATTTTTGCACTCTTGTGAACCCTTCAGCTAGTGCTGGGACAGCCGTTTGCAAACGTGTGCTGGTAGCTAGGTTTTCTTCCTGTGACACTGTTTTAGATCCTTTTGAGTTAAA
>NW_015218259.1:0-1382 GCF_001447785.1 Gekko japonicus | reverse complement strand
CAGATTTTTCTTTAGCCTTGGGGTAGAAGGATCTGTATTGTCTATTCTTGGCTACGGTCTCCAAATCTACAGATTTTGCCATGTTGAGAATTATAGATACTGATGGAGCGTGTTCCACCCCTCCCAGTTGCCTCACCCACAATAGTAAAACAGACTCATGCCTGTCTAGAAGGCAGAAGAAAGGAGAATTCTAAAATACTTTCCTATGACCTCAGTGATGCATGCTAAAGTGAGAGTTTGCCTAAAGTGTGTGTGAACCATACAGAAGGTGCACTTTCCATGTAAGTAAAGGGAAATTAGAAGATGGTAATTATCCTAAATATCTCCACTTTAGGAGTGTAGCCGCAAAGGTCAAAGTTTGAAAGTATTAAGTAGCAATGAAAGAAGCAAAGAGATAATGAAAACAGAATAAGTATTTCCTAACTCACAGTTTAGCAAACATTATATTGCCACCTCTACTCACAGTTTTCAAAATTCCTTCTGTCACCTTATTCGCTGCTGTAGGAAACATCTCTCCCCACCGCCCCGCGACAGATAAGCTTCCTCCCTCTCCATGGAGCCCTACTCCCCTTCTCTAGTTAATATCCTAAATACCACAGTAGGCTCAGATTTCCACCACTGAGGCTCATCAAGACAAAATCAGCTGGAGTCATTTAGGGGAGTCCGCGGGGCTTTGAAGGGTATCAGTTTTAACAGACTTCTCTGTGAAGCTCCTTAAGGGCCACTTGGAACATGAGTTAATGTCTGAAGAGAGAGGTACGACCTTACCCTTACCACAAAGCTACACTGAATCAGGCAGCCTATTCTCTGGTGAATTAAATATCCTCCGGTTGTGATGTACAAGGCCGCTGTGTACCAACCAGGAACACTTCTGCCCCCAGGTCACTCTCTTCTGAGTATTCCTCCTGCATTTTAGTGGGTTAATAATGTCTGCAATTTATCTCCTTTCTGTCTTTCGTAGGAATTTTAAATATGATTCAGTATCCCTCCTAACACAGCCTCTGACCTTGGCATGTCAAAGGAATGGCTTGAGGCTTAAAAACGTCCAATTTGCTCATTCTGTGAGAACATTTGCCTGAAGATTATTACTAAAGATTGCCAAGTTGAAGGCAGTGACATTCTTCCAGCCACTGAAATGAGCAGTGATAGCACATGTGAAGGCCACAACTGAATGGCTGCATTCAAGTGTCACCAAAAAAACAATCGCCACCATTCTCGGTAAAGAGAATGAGCCAAAGTCCTTGCACACTCCCTTTGTCTTACCTCTGCATGCAGTACTAACTTTGCAAACAAGGAAGCTTTCAATAAACCACAATTCCTTATGATGCCTGGGAGGGACCTGTAACACACTGTGATCTGTTTCTTACTTTCAGGCAGGGGTC
>NW_015218258.1:0-1382 GCF_001447785.1 Gekko japonicus | reverse complement strand
AAAAGAGCAGGAACATTAAAGAGGTAAGGAAGGTCACCTCCTCACTGGCTTCAAGTGCAGAGCAGTAGCAGTGGCCAGGTGACGTGGTGGTGACAGCCACCAATCCCCTTGACCTACCACTGCTGTTTCTGCAGCAGAGGGATGTACAAAAAAGTGTTTCCTCTGGTTTAAGGAACCTCGTGCTTTCCCTCCACATCTAGAGTATATGCAGCAAGCATTTACACTTGTGCCAATAATCCAACGGTCTCTATGGCTTCTTTCATGATGTGTTATATTGAAGCAAATAACCTTATAATGCAACGGCCTGCTTTGTCTAGATAGTCCCCTTTGGCAATGCACAACTTTAGATTTTTCCTTTGCTTTAAGGAAGGGGGATCCTTTTGGAGGATTCTAAAATGAAAGTTTGGTCTCATCCATTACCTACATATACTCTCCATTCCAGCCCCACACATATGGGGTTCATTTGGGGCAGACTTTGAGGCCAGATAGCATGGTTTCCAGGCAAAGCTCTGTTCTGAAAATGACCACAAAGATCCCATTTGTTTGTTACAGCATCAAAACAAAAGGTGCAAGAACCTATCACTTGCGTGTCCTTAATTGGCACAAGGGTTGCCGTCTCTGTAATTTGGTTTATAGGATCAATGAACTGTCTGAAGCTGCCTTGGACAGGGAATAATAACTGAAATCAATTAGTTTATACTGAGTGAAAAATTAAGTGGAGAACAAAAGGCATCTAATGATCACACCCAGCTGAGGAAGGGGAGCTGTCTTATGAAGTTGTTATAAAGCACACACTTTGCCTTCGTACAGAATTTCCGTACTCTGTAATGAGATAAAAGGGCGGATAAATATGAAAAGTACACCTTGCAGGTTTCTTGTAATTTGGTGGAATTTTCATGCCCATAATGTAGTTTCCTTGGTCAGCATCTCCTTGATCCCCTCCCCCACTTTTACAGCCCCAGATCTACAGTTCATAACAGGCAATTTATGATCCCACAGCCTGAATCGTAAGTGCTAGTAAACAGGTTCTCTGGGAAGATTTAAGTCAGGAGGACAGTTCCTATAAAGAGGAACAAGAATTCATTACATTTTGCAGATGGAGCAGATAAAAAAAATCTATATCTTTGGGCAGCTGTGAAAGAAAAATCTGAAACTTTCACAATGCAATGCAGTTTGGTTGCAAGGCATTATTCAAATGGTCCATGAAAGTTTTAAATCAATTGTTTATTGGAATGGAGGGCAGAATAAAACCATGTGGAAATTTTAATGGGAGAGCACTAGTTCATTTTAAGTGGAAGCAGGGGGAAGTCAGATTTGGTCTTTTTAGCAGAATTAGAAGGTAAAATAAACAAAGCCTAATGGTCAGCCAGCACGTATTTAAT
>NW_015218257.1:0-1382 GCF_001447785.1 Gekko japonicus | reverse complement strand
AGCAGTCCTTGGTTTGAACACTACATGTATGCTCTATGCCCAACTGTTCCAGAGATCATACAGAGCTGTACCCACCCAGAAGGGAACTATATTGCAGTCAGCATCAGTTGCACTGTTTGCCAAGTTTTATGGCAGCACAGATTCTCCTCCATAATATAATACCCTCTAGAGGGCAATTCCAGATGGCTACTTCTGTCCAGTGACTGTAGCACCAGACTATGAAAAGAGCCCCATGCAAGACATAGCTAGCTGCTAGAACTGAGTTTAGATTTCTGAAATAAGCATATATTTTATTCAGTGGGGAAAATGTTTTGAAAAGGGGAGAACAATCAAGACTAAATGGGATCTTGAGACCACATTTACGAAAACCTCTGCAAAATATATTTACAATCTGTTTTGCATACTTTTATGGGAACCATTCGGAACCGCTTCATAAATATCCTCACTAGAAAGTAATAGCACATTATAACTTTTTTTCTTGGTATAGTGGTTTTGGTTCAAAACTATTTACCTTCCAAGTAGTTTCACTCTGCTCATGGAAAAGGTATCAGTGGTTATCTTTACTGATGTTTAACCTGCAGAAATGGATGTAGGGTGTTCTTCATTATTATTTTGATTATGAGAAGTTAATTAGGCTTGTTGTTAGTTTTATTCATCAACTTTTTTTAAAATCGTACTACTAGTGTTCTAGTCATTTAGTAAAGCATCCACATATGTTTTATTACTAAGAACAGGTTGACGTTCTCACCAATTTCTCCCAGGCATGGAAGCCAACTCTATTCATATATTACTTTTCCTGGATAACATACTTAGGTTACTGCTCACACAAGCATTATAACGTGGAAGGAACTTGCACAAGTGCTCTTTCCTTGAAAAGGAAATTAGACAATAAGATATTTCTAATCACAGAAGAGGAGCAACAATATAATACCACTATGGGATTGTTTTGCTTCCATAAATATACAAGCAGTAATGTGACCATGCCATCTGTAAATCCTTAATAAATGTAAGGGGGGAAAGTAAACAGTCATGTACATGCCTTTTGAGCATGAATATATGCTCCTTTTACTGAAATATATGGGTCATGGTTCGCACAGGAGAAATTCATGTGCATATCTGAAGTATACACACAGGTCTTTTGGTTAGAATGGAGGACTGTTATCAGAAGATGACCATAAAATTAAGTAGTATTTCCTAATGAGTGATGTCTGTAGCATATTATTTTGTTTAGTAATTTTAATGATTTTGCAATTCACAATTTTTAGTAGTAGGTCAACTTTAGTTTATAATTAATTTGGCCATTTGCCTATACAACTGCTTTTTCAATATATGTCTATATTGTTCTGATCAGTAACTATCAGGGGTCTTTTTGTAGAAAAAGA
>NW_015218256.1:0-1383 GCF_001447785.1 Gekko japonicus | reverse complement strand
CTTTAAGCAAGAGAAAGGATGAGGTTACGCTTTTAAGGGTGGTCTTTGTAACAGTGTGGCTCTATTTAAATGAATAATTGCTTAGAATTTGCAAGTAGAGCAAGTCTTATGTAGAATGTGTTTGCTGAACTTGTGTTTCTTTGGGTGTAGTCATTGCCTGGGAGACCATCTAGGATCCTTACATATGCCACCGTCTGTGAAGATACTACATTTTGAATATGTGAATGTAGGGTCGGCTGTTCAGGTATCTTGTTGACAGAACTGGAAACAAAACAGAATGGATGTCCTTTTTAATTATTGTTGCACCTTTTCATAGGTTTGGTTCCTAAGTTTCTGGGTTCTGTTCACAAAGTAGCATTTCCTTTGGTGAGGAAGGAGAGGGTGATTTTTGGTAGGTTTTTTTGTTCCCTCACTTCACACCCCACTTAGCTTGCCACACTGTTTCTGGGAGCAAGTGTACAATTCGGGGTGTGTGTGTGCCGAAGGCTGCTGGGAGAGGGGTCAGGGAGTTGCCTTCCTCTTGCATGACTGGTCTTGCTGCTTCAGATGCAAGCAAGATTCTGTAGGTGTGTACAGTGAAGGTATGGGGGGGGTTTCATTGCAGCAGCAGGTTCCAGCCTAAGCTATATGCATTCAGCTCTCCCCCCATTTGATTAGGTGCCCTCCCTTTCCTATATACTTGGTTGTGTGTTGAGAATTGTGTTCATATAGGCTCGGTGCTTATGTTCTAGTGATCACAACTAGGCTGGGGTAGAGCTCGCCTCTTGATTCCACTCTCCCCCTGTGACTGATGGAGTTCCGCACTCGCACTAGGCAGCCATACAGGGAATTGGTGACTGACAGAAAGGAGAACCTCTCCCCCTTCTAGAAGCTTTCCTCTAAATATCCATATAAGAGAGTATCATATTTCTTACAAGAATGACTTGGTCAGTATTCAGGTAGGGAATTTACCCTTGTATACTGCTAAATATCCAGCACTATTTTTCTACTTTGTTGCTTGAAAGTTTTCTTTTTAAATACGACAGAAGATACTTGCAATATAGGGTAGATCATAATTCATAGCGTTGGGTTTGAATCAAGGAGACCTGGGCTTATTTCTGTTCAGTCAAAAAGTTCAGAAGCCTGTCAGTGTTTCTAAGCTTAATCACAGGATTTATAGTAAGGGTAGTCCTCATGTAACCTTGAGCTCTTTGGAGGATTCAAATGTCAGAGGGCATTGTTTGAAGGCACATGATTGTGCAGCCTTGTTGAAATGAAGCAGAGATGGAACTGGTTGGTGCCTAGATGGGATGCTGCCCGAGAACCCTGATGCTCTTCACATTTAATTCTGTGGAAGAAAGGCAGGGTGATGAAGACCAAGGCTGACTGTGAAAAGCTCCAAGA
>NW_015218255.1:0-1383 GCF_001447785.1 Gekko japonicus | reverse complement strand
AAATAGCTATACAAGTTTTGTAGAGTACCTGACTTGCTTACTATGAGAAAAGCAAGTGAAATAAGTAGGTATTTACATACAGTATAGAAGGTAAAGGATGCTTCTGTTTTTCCCCTAGCAATGAATACATTCTTCTCTGTACGCACACAGAGACAACTAAATAAAATAGAAGCAATCCTTGTAAGAACTTATTACTTAAAAGTTGTATAATTTGGCACTTGCTCTTACCTACTGTGCCACCTGAATTATTTTTTGTTAAACCTGATTTTCATAGTATAAATGATTGTTTTATTACATTTTTATTATTTAACCTTATGTTCCCTTTATATGCTTTTTGAAAAGTGACAAGTGGATAGCAGAGTTCAGTTGTTTTTGATTTGAGGAGGCCACTCACCCTCTTAATTTTCTTAAGGAAAAGGAGATGGTTTTCTGACTTCAGTTGCACTACAGTTAATGTTGCATAATCTGATGGTTGCCATAAAGTTGTTACAAATTGGAGGTCTGATATAATATTAAATGAGGCATCTTGCTTGAATGTTGCTTTTGTTCCTTTTTTAACAAATTAGCATGTTGACATTTGTCACTGATGGATTTTATTATTTGCTGAAAGCGTTTTAGAGGAGTTTGACAGCATGAATGGGTTGTCCTACAGACTCTGAGAATCGATAATGGCATCTTTGTTCTTTGTGCAAAACACACAACAGATATCTTATTTACTGACACGTATAAAAAGAAAGGCTTGTATAGCTGTCGCACAAAATAAGCTAAGAAAATAATTTTAAAGCCATTGCTTATTCTGTGCTTCCTCTCCCTATGTGTCTTTCTTTTTGTTAACATGTATCTCATTAATCAAGATTACAAGAACTGGTACATCCTCAATGAAAGCATTCTATTTAATACCTTGTGCAGTTTGCATATGATTTGCAGAAGCTGTTATAAAAAAAGAATAATGAATACAAGTAAAAATGGTTTATTCTAAAATTATTTTGAGTAATAGAGGACTAAGATAGGTGTTGTAAAACTTGTTGAATGTGTACTTGAGGGCATAACTGACTGAACTGAGTGACTTTCTATATCGCAAAATGGACGTGGACAGCATAAGAGTCATACTGCTTAGCTGGTCATTTTACCAAGAGAGAGGCTAGCCAGATTATTAGTTTCTGATTTCTTCATTGCCTGAATTGGTGTAGAAGACGAAGCAAGACTGTGTAGACATGCTTATTAGATGATCCAGGGAGGGGGGGGAACCCTCTCATTTCTTTTTTTTACACAGCGCCATAATTAAAATTTTAAAAATCCCTCTCATTTTTTTATAATTAAAATATGGTCTGCTTTTCAAAACATAATGAATACAATTACTAAAGTTAGGCACTGTTAAAAAAC
>NW_015218254.1:0-1383 GCF_001447785.1 Gekko japonicus | reverse complement strand
TACTGACTTTGATGGACCAATGGACTGATACAGTATCAGGCAGCTTCATCTGCTCTACATCCATGGATTTTAGTGTCACAGTTTATTTGCAACACTAAATAAATTTCAGGAGGGGGGAAATCAGTAACCACTATTTCAGAGCCTTAGTGAAGAGCTACACATAAGGGGCAGGTGCTGCTGAAAACAACGGGACATATTTAGTTTCCCCGTGTCCCTGTGTTGGATATTGTCCTGCCCCCTCTCCAGCAGCCAGTGATATGGAGACAAGGAATGGGTGGGAATACCCAGGACTATGCTGTCAGGACATTAGGAAGTTGCCCCAAATGTTATAGAAGGAAGTGGGGATCCTGTAGCTGCTGTTTTTACCAGCAGCTGGGTAGTTCTGTTTCAAGGAGATAAATTCCCATAACATGTCTCAGGCTGGTTAATCTCTCAAATATAATCTGTACTACATTGCATTGCATAGCAGACCAAGTAGGAGACTATACCTTGTGGATCAAAATCCCATGCATATCCCACATATCTAGTAACCATGGGTTACCCCATCATGTGAATCAAAATATCAGTACAGTGGACCCACCCAAGGGCAAGGTAGGGTAAATGGCTGTTGATGTCTTGTAGTACAGCCTTGTGATATTTTGGTCATATTACATGATGAAAGTGGAGGAGTGGGAGGAAGCAAGACTGGAGATGGCAAAGAATGAACAAGCAATGGGTGAGAGGGGGGAGCGGAGCCAGAGTGGAAGGTGGGAGGAAGGAAAAGTGGAGCAAAAGTGATGGGGAACAGGGGAGGAAGGAAATTATTCTCCCCTACCAATCCTCACATGTCTTTTACTTGCAACATTAAAATGCTGGGACATTCTGGCAACACCAAGCCTATTTTCTAATATACCAGTTAAGCTGATGATGGGTGTGGTCTCGTTAATGAAAAAAGCAATTCAGACTTTCAGAAGCTAAATGGTAAAAGGTACTACAGTAATAATGATTAGCAGTGATTAGCAATTTAGATTTCCAAAGGGGTATATAGTCTCAATCACAGATGATGCTACAAGAATACTCATTTGATGACTAGCAAAAGGGAAGCTTGCTCTGCTCTGGGCAAAGTGCCACATTAATGCTTGTTAGTTCCTCATTATCTCCCTGCTGCTGTGAGACATTCTGTAGTTATTCATACTTCCTAATGAAGTGCTAAAATATTTACTGTGGAGAAATTGTGAAATTGTTGAATTTCTGGGTACTGACAACCTGCGTAGTTCTACAGAAGTGCCAGAGCAACAGATAACTAAGCAAGTGCTTTGTGGAAGCAATGCAGGTGCTATTACACCAAACTATGGGTGTAAAAATGTGCAAATGAACATCTGGGCTTATTAGTTTTATCCCAGT
>NW_015218253.1:0-1383 GCF_001447785.1 Gekko japonicus | reverse complement strand
ATAAAGAGAGGGGGTCTGCCTGCTTACATAATAACCCAGCAAGCCTGTAAAGAATTACGTATGAGCCAAAAAGAAATTTGTGGACTTATTTACAAATTACAAAATGCAACCAGACTATAGTTTTTCATAACATCAACAATATTATCAAGACCAATTAAAGCTTGCATCAAGCTGTACTTTCTTCAGCTTTTTTGAATTTAGCCACACACTGCAAACTGAATATGTGTTATTTCTTAGCAAATATATGTAACAGCTGTCTTGAAAAAAGCCAAAGGTGTTCCTCAGACTAATCTCAGGCAGCAGACCTTTCTCATTTATCTTTTGCTTGAGGAGACAAAGTTTATTCTTCCTCACCCCATCCTCTTCTCCATTTATTTTTATAGTGGAAATAGTCTTTTCTTTTAGTGGTATGTTGAAGTATCTGGTAAAATATTCATGCGGCCATTGCCTTAGTCTATCAAATGGGAAGAAAATGGCTCATGACGGTTTGACTAAGATTACTTGCTCCTCTCATAGCAACAGAAAGGGCCCATCAAGGTTAAAGCAAAACAAACTCATAAAGTAATGGCAGGAGGGGGGATTAATGTTGCCCCTCACCTTTCTGCAACCTGTATTTAAAAACCTTTCTGTATTGAAAAACAGCCTCTTTCTCCAAATATCTATCTTCCATAACAATTTGTGTTCAAAAGCAATATATCTGACTATTATCTCCAGCATAAAGAAAGAAGTTATACCTTCAGACAATTCCAGGAACTTTTATTCTGCAGCAGTGCACTGAACTCTTCTCAGACAAAGGCCTAACTATGTTATGCTACTTACAACACTGTTCCTTTGTATAATTACTGGGAAGTAAGTCCACCTGAGTTTAATCCAAAATAACTGTGTATAGAATTACAATGTCTATTTTGGTCACCAAAATGTCAGTTTCTGTTTAAACTGTAATATTGAAAAACATGCATACCATCATTCCTTAGGCAAAGTACCCATCTCTTACTATAGTTGTGGGGCTATTTCCATTAGTTTGCCCATCAGCCAAACACACTATTTTGAATATAGGGAAGGTAAATGAGGAAATTGCATCAATTTCTAAAAGAGTCATGATATCTACAAGACAAACAGCTGAATCCTTGAAGCACAGTCTACTGTAGTGAATAGAACTTTTTTACTAGGACACCTGGAAGATCATTTACATTTATAATTGCATGCACATGAGATTAATTTTGGGAGTTTACCCTTTTGAATTCAGTCAAAACACTGCCAGCCATTCTGATTCTGTAGTCCACATAATACCTACTGCTTATGTAGTGTTCTTCCTAAATGCTCAAAATGCTTCACATGCATTATCTCCATATAACAGGAAGGTCAGCATTATTATGCTGAGGA
>NW_015218252.1:0-3193 GCF_001447785.1 Gekko japonicus | reverse complement strand
GGCAAGGGCCATGCCTCCTTGTAGCTCTCACTGGAGGTGTGAGCTGTGATGCTGTGAACAGCCACTGCCTGTCCACATGTGTGTTCCACCGTAGCTGCCACCTCATGGAACGGCCACCTGCCTGAGAAGGTCTGGCAGGCTCCCACGCTTCTGTCATGTGGCTGACTGTCCAAATAGGAAGGCTCAGAAGGGCACTGTTATTATAATAATAATAATTATTATTATAAAGTGATCAGAACTGCAACAGAATGGAACAGTCCTGGAGGGAATAGCACTGTAGTCTGGTAGTGGTCATGGTAGGTAACACTCTAGTTTTTCCTGCACGGTGTGTCTTTGTCATCCACTCTCTGCTTTGTTGACAGCAGGGCTATTTTGGGGCAGGAACGCACAGGAACGGAGTTCCGGCTGCCTCCCAAGTTGGCCACGCCCAGCAGGAACTCATTAGCATAATAGGCCACACCCAACAGCAGAAACTCATTAGGATTGGCTACATTAGGGGTGTGTGTCCTAACATGCAAAGGAGTTCCTGCTACAAAAAAAGGCCCTGGGTTTTGACAACAAACAAGGTAAAGAGAATAAGAAGCAAAAGGTGGGTGTGGCTGGATGACCACAGTTCTGGTAACATGGGGGTGCGGCCTAATGTGCTAATGAGCTGTGCTGTCAGGGGTGTGGCCTATTATGCTAATGAGTCCCTGCTGGGCTTTTTCTACAAAAAGAGCCCTGGTTGACAGCGTGTCGTGATTTAGACGCTGTAGTGCCAGGGCACTGTGGGCGTGTTGCGGGGAGCCACGGGTGGGAAAAATAGGCAAAAAACCCTTAAATACTCAGAGTTTCCAATGGATCTTTGCTTCACTGGAGAGGAGACACTTCCTTTCTATGTAAAAATCTTTATTTCTAAGGGAAGGGTTCACATGGAACGCTACGAAACAAAAGAGATATCTAGAGCTACATCTTTACATCCTTACAGCACAGGACACATGGTCACACACAACAATGGAAATTCCCTTCCTTCTTGACCCCTAGAAGGAAGTCACCTGAGCACAGTAAACTAGTAAACAGGCTTAGATTTTCCCCGGCCTATCTTCCCATTGGCTCTGAGCCAAGTTTCGCTTCCAGGTCAGTCTAAACAATAGTACAGAAGGTAAAGCAGATTAACCCTATAATGACTGGAATCTAGACCTTGCAAGTCACACATTTCCCGCACCAAAGGCCCCAAGAAGAGCAGGGCAGTGGGTCAGGGGCCCTATGGGGCAAGGAGCAGGGCTGCAGGGGTGCCGTGTCGGGAGGGTGCAGCTGGGGACTCTGAGAGCAGCCCCCATGTGGCTCACGCGCACCACAGCCGTACAGGAGGGAGGCATCCCACTAGGGTGACTGGGATTGGGGCCAGCCTCCAGGAGGGCGGTGGCTGGAACAAGGAGGGCGGGGACTGTTATCAGGGCAGGATCACAAGGTGTTGTTGTGGCGGATTGAGGGGGGGCGACTGCAGCCTGAGTGGGGAAAGAAAGGTGGGTGTCGGTTTGGGGACCGCTGCAAATTGCTACGGGCGAGTTCTGTGAACCCGGAGCTGGAAGCTGTTTGGTGTTAACCCAACCAGAAGGACAATAGACAAGGACCCCAGTAGTCACAGTTCCTTAATATTTGCAATCCTAACCCCGCTGCATTGTTTACTGGACATCTTATGCTTTCTGAGGGAATTGATCTTCATCTTTTGTAGGAAAGCGAAGTATGAACGAAGCAAGTAAATAAACCATTCACAAGCCACTGGAAGCGGCCACAGACAAAAGAGCCGTCCAATCACCAACGAGTTTCCAAGGAGCAAGTTGGAGAAAGACAGAGTGTCAACAGGGCCATAAGACAAGGACCCGCCAATTATCCTTGCTAATGGTAAAGATAAAACTTCAGAGCTAAAAGGGACTTGATTTGGGGAGTGGGCACAGAACCTTTGAAGTGTGATCATTTCTTTTTTAAAGAGCTGAGCATTGAATGGAACCTGTGAGAGCACAATTGTCCTGACGAGTGGAACAGGTTCAGTGAAACAAGAGCCTGGAGTTTTTTCAGCTATACCATAGATTTTCCTAAAGGGCACCACGCTCACAAAACCGGTGAGGCCTTTTATCTGCTGAAAAGTTCATATCCAGTCATACAGTTGGAAAGAGGGGTTGTTAACAGCACAACCCTAAATCCCGGATGGCAGCACGGTGCCAACACCAGAACAACACTGGCATTGCTAGCCCATCTCAGATACTCTCTTGGCTGAGAAAAAAAAATGCTTGATCTTCTCCCCAAATTCTCCTCCCTAGACCCAGCCTTCCCCCTCCATTCTGGCTCCTTCCCCTTGGTGTCGTGGTTAGGAGCGCGGACCCTAATCTGGGAGAACCGGGTTTGATTCCCCACTCCTCCACATGCTGCTGGAGGTGTGATCTTGGGTCAGTCACAAGTTCTTTCAGAGCTGTTCTCTCAAGGGCAGTTCTCGAAAGAGCTCTCTCAACCCCACCTACCTCCCAGGGTGTCTGTTGTGGGGAGGGGGAAGGGAAAGGGGATTGTAAGCTGCTCTGAGACGCCTTTGGGTAGTTAAGGGGGGGGGGCTTGTTGCATGTGCCCACCCCCTGGGCACTTTACTGCCGGAGCACCTCTCCTGTGCACTCCTGCAGGAAATGACCCCTGCTCACATATATATGAAGACTGGGGTCCCTTACCCCTGGACAAGGAGGTGTGTGTGTATTTTGTTGAAATAAAACTGCAGATTGGAATAGTTCCAAGGCAAAAAGAGACACACATGCATCGTAATGGGGTAAGATGGGATTGCTGATCTTGCATGTTTCTGGTTTTTTTTCTTTAGGCAACAGACAGTCTCTATAATTGACCAGGAGACTCGGCCTCTTCCAACTGGGGGAGAGTGCGTGTTTGCGACCCTGGGTTCCCATCACGGTGGCTCCGTCTACCCAGCCTGAGAAAAGGAAGGGCAACGGTGACTATCTCAGGAGCCTTAAGTGGCAGAAGGATGCCTCTGTTCTGGCACCGTCAGGGCTTGGGGGAGGTGCCCGGACCTCTGCTGCAGGGGGCCTGCATGAGAACCAAGCACAGCTTTAGAGGCAGAAGACGGCAGCAAGGTGAGGAGACAGGCACCGGACGGGTGTGCGGGACACGGCCAGCTCCATGTTGGGGAAGCAACAAGCACACAGGGAACACGGCT
>NW_015218251.1:0-1383 GCF_001447785.1 Gekko japonicus | reverse complement strand
AAAAAAAAGTGCCGAGCCTATGGCTATGCTGAACATTTGCCAATTGTGATTACTGGTGGGGGGTGGAAATCAAAATTAGCTATTTGGGCAAGGCAGAATTGTTTCCTGAAAAACAGTTGTGAACTTTTACTTTTTCAATCCTGATCCCTTCCATTATTTCCAGCAGCTGCCGCTTCAGTCGCTTGATGATCTTAATCAATCAGGGATCACATATTGAATGCAATGATGAAATTAGATACCAAGTAAATGAAATCATGTCCATTGCAACAGCCCATCCCATTATGGCTGCAGGGTGATATCATTGAGGGCAAGTGAGAACAACTGAGAATGAAGGCAAGCTAACTGAATAAGGAAACATTTTCACAATTAGTGGCAAGAAGCTGTCAGAAAGAGAAGTGTCTTGGCACTGGTGAAAACGTTTAAGCAAACCGTGAATTGTTTCAGTTCAGCTTTGGAAAAGAGTGTTATGGCCATGAACAGCAGCCAAAAAAAATATATCTCAGAACCCCACCTTGGCTCACCTGTTCTTCTTACACATTAGAATAGATTGAATTTTTCTACCAGAGAGACCCCAGAACAACCTACCTAAACCTTCCTGAAAGCAAATAAACCTGCACATTGATGACAAAACCGTGACAAGTCTGGACCTTTATGAAGTTAATGTTCTTCTCAGCAAAGCGATTGGATCAGGGAGATTGCATATTTTCATTAATATGAATTGTTTTCTTCTGTCAGCACTCTTCCTTCACAAACTGTTTAGCCAATGACTGTAATCCATTCCAGCCCATGCTAGAGGAAAGAGACATTTCAGTAGGAATGACTGACACTTGCTAGAGCGACACAAACAGAACAATCTTTCCTTGCGGGTTCCAGGTTTCATCCCGGGCAGTCTCATTTGCATTCCACCCTGACAGATATATATTTGCTGTGCTGACAGGGAACTGCTAACTGTCTGAGGATAATGACATGGCAAAAACAATAACAGAGTCCTGAAGGGCAGAAATTATGATTTAATGTTGTGCTGTGAGAAAAAAAGGTCTCCACAGATAGGAGCTCAAATTATGCTCTGCTATTGTGGAAAATAGGAACTGAGCATTACCACCTCACCACCAGCTGGGAAACCACCTAGATATGGATGGAAGGGACTAGAGATCAACATATTTCTTCCTGTTGTGTCCCATTATTGTCCCAGAAGTTCACTGAGTTCTCCTCTTTAATTCTAGACGCAATTAGAGCCTGGAACTAGAGCATGTGCAGTTTGCTTTAGCATTCAATTCCTTCAGGTCTTTTGCTTTTTGTTTCCTTTCTGCGTATCAAGGTGATTCTGTGCATTGACAAAACACTGAAAAAAAGCAATCTTTTTTAAAAATTTAATATATACTT
>NW_015218250.1:0-1384 GCF_001447785.1 Gekko japonicus | reverse complement strand
GTCCGAGACCACAGCTGCAACTCAGCTGAATACCGGAGAGGAAACTCCCGCATTGAGGAGTCAGTATCCAACAAGTGAATTTACTACCCAGACCACTTCCTCAGAAAGAAGGACAGCTTCAACTGTATCCGGTGCTCACTCGATTGATGTGTCCGAGACCACAGCTGCAACTCAGCTGAATACCGGAGAGGAAACTCCCGCATTGAGGAGTCAGTATCCAACAAGTGAATTTACTACCCAGACCACTTCCTCAGAAAGAAGGACAGCTTCAACTGTATCCGGTGCTCAGTCGAGTGATGGGTCCGAGACCACAACTGCAACTCAGCTGAGTTCCAGAGAGGAAACTCCCATTCTGATTTCGAGACCATCCATCAAATCCACAAGAGCTGGAGAACTTACGTCATCTCAGACCACCAGTTTCCCTAGATCTAGTCATGTAGGAACAGGTGAGTCTTGGTGCTCTGCTTTTCCATGGAATTTTCATTCTCTAAATGTTTCCTATCATGACTGTACCTTCTGCTGTATATTTGAATCTTATCAAACCTTATCTCTTCAACCTTATCTCCCAAACAACAGTAGGGGCATCAAGTTCTCCAATGGGGACCACACTGGCAATGTTGACTGAAGTAGGGAGAGCCACTTTTCCAAGAGAGTCCACAGTGGGACCATCAGCAACAGCAGAGGCATCAACTTTCCCAGCAGAGAAGACAGTGCAAACCTCACCAACAGTAGATTCATCAACTTTCCCCACAGAGACCACAACTTTCCCCAGAGTGACCACAATGGAAAGTACAGCAGAGGCATCAGCTTTCCCCACTGAGACCAAAATGGAAACATCAACAATAGTAGAGGCATCCATTATCCCTACAGAGACCACAGCTGGAACCTCTGCAAGAACAGAGGCATCAGCGTTCCTAACAGACACCACAGTGGAAACCTCAACAACGCTAGAGGCATCAACACAGACCACACTGGCAATGTCAAAAGAAGCAGGGACATCCACTTTTCCCTCAAAGAACACAGCGGGAAACTCTGTAATAGTAGAGTCCTCAACTTTCCCCACAGAGACCACAGTGGAAGCCTCCACAACCACAGAAGCGCCAATTTCCCCCACTGAAACCTCAACAACAGTAGTGGCATCAGCTTTCCCAAAAGGGACCTCAATGGCAACATCAGCAGAAGGAAGAACATCCACTTTCCCCACAGAGACCACAGTGGGAACCTCAACAACAGCACAGGTATCATATTACCCAACAGAGACCACAGTGGGAACATCAACAAGGGTAGATGCATCTACTTACTCAACAAAGACCAGGGTGGGTTCCTTAATAACAGCAGAGGAATCCACAGAGAGGACCCCACCAACAAAAGAGGCATCAGCTTT
>NW_015218249.1:0-1383 GCF_001447785.1 Gekko japonicus | reverse complement strand
GTTGAAGGTAAATAAAATAAATAAATAAAATATAGATGATAAAGAGTAAGCAAAATCGCACCATTTATCCAGACTGCATCTTGGGTTATTCTTGTACAAAACAGATACTGCCACCACCCACTATGGTGCAAACATGGGTTACTGTTCTTCCCCTTCTGAAAATGGGGATTGGTGTCAAGAGACGGCCTCTTTCAGGGCCCAGACCGGAGCCAACTCTCTGCCCAAACATCCAGGTAACCCTGTGCTTAGTACAGCTTCCATTGCATTGAAAGGTATCCAGAAGCCCATTTGCTGGAGACGAGCCCAGCTCATTTAGTGTGCAAATTTCCCTGGGCCTGAGGGCATCGTCATGTTAGCACAACCTCCCGGTGAAAGGGAAGCTGTAACAGATGCCTCATCATCTCCTGGGTGGCTGCTGACGTTTTCATCCATACGAAATCATGAAACCTCATGGGAAGAAAGCTCCTCTTTGCCCCTGTCTGAGCTATTACTGGCTGCTTGAACACCTCTGATCTCTTCTTGACAAAGCCCTGAATCCCACGTTCAAACGGTCAGTCCGAGGAATCCCTTGCTCAGGGAATGATTTCCTAATCACCATCAATAATTTTTAAAGACAGCTTTCTTTCCTCCCGGTTCTCTCAACCCAGATCTATGTCCCACCAACCCAACGAAGGGTTGGAAACTGCTCTTGAGCAATTAGCACTCCGTGGATCCATGCGGTATAGTAAATGGTAACTATGCAATTACAAGGAGCATATTTATAACCTGACAACAATTGGCGCATCATCCGGCATTTCCAAAAAAAAAAAAGATTCCGTTATTAATCATTCATGCTCAGCAAACCCATATGTGGGCAACGAAGCAGAAGGAAGCATCCAAACGGAGGCTGATCTGTGAGTAACCTTACATCTGTACCGAGCCCGGTAAAACCAAGTTACAACGTTCAGCTTCCCATGACGTCTGTCCCAATTCAGTGGGAAACTGTCACCCGTAATATTTGTTTGTCAGCGCTGCTTCCGAGGTGTTTAGATAATAGAACTGCTCCTGGCGTACACCCAGGGAGATGGGGAGATAATATTATCATATATGTATCAATGGTTCGTTTAATTATGGGGGGAGAGGGGGAGCGAGAGGTGCTTAGGGGGTTAGAGATCTGAAAGCGTTTAATTAAACGGCATCTTCCCCTTTATTGCTTCAGCCTTTTGGAGAAGGCGGGCTAATAAGGCTGGGTTTTTGAAATCTTGGATTTGTTCTTTTAGCTGGTGTTTGAGTTTCCGATTCAGAAGAAGGTCCAGGTTCGGAGAGCTGAATGCATTTTCCCATAAGCAAGAGTCTATTAGTCCTGGATTAAATGTGGCACTGCCACACTGAAAGTCCAGTTCA
>NW_015218248.1:0-1383 GCF_001447785.1 Gekko japonicus | reverse complement strand
GACCAGTGATTGTGATTTTTGGTCTCAGAATTATAAGGTTCCTAAATAATCGGCAGCCATCCACCTTACACTTTGAGGATAGTCCACTTGAAACTGGCTCCCCGTGTTTTGTTCACCCCTTTGCCAGCTCCTGGAGATAGGATTAAAGGACTTTCCCCTCACCCAGTAGCATGGACCATGTCATCCAAATGTGTTTTACTTCTTTCTTTTAGGCGATGTGACTACCTGCATATTGGCATGGTGGACCATGCATGGAACCTGGCCTGTAGTTAACACGGGGCCACTCCAGTACCAACGGCAATCATGATGTGGAACATGACACAAACTATGTCAAGGTATTGGGCAGCATCTTACTTTAGTCTGGAGTAAGTTCTTTCACCTGAAGGTGACTGCCTCCATTCTAAGGAGCCCTCTTCTTCTACTGGAGGAATAACCACTTAAGTTGGAGAAAGGTTCCTAAGGCTAGAAGAAATCTTCAAAATTTGCTCAGTGGAATTATAGTGTACAGGCCTCGACCACCACTTGTCTTCTCTTGATCACTGACTAGGCTCACCATTGCTTCCCCATTTCCAAACTGACCAGTCTTTCTCAAAGTTGACCTCTTATCTATGGTTAGAAATAATGTGCACAGGAAGAACGGTGAAAGTGGGGAAAGGGCTATGTCCAATCGAGAAGTTTTGTAAGGAGTTTCAAATGCTTTCACACATCACTCTATGTGCAACTCTGCATGGGGGGAATCCAATGGTAGCAGAGCCACCATGTAAATGCACTGCTGTGAGTCTCCCAGGACAGTTGCCCATCTTCTACTTTTCACCCTGTCACCAAACTAATATGGGAAGGGTCTATATGTCTCCAAGAACAGTTTGACGACAGCCCTGCAAGCTTCAACACTAACTGCCCTCCAGATTTGAGTCTGTTGCTGCAGAGCAGTAGATATAGGGTATGTGGTGGTGGGGTGGTGGTGGGGAATGCTGCGCACAGCCAATGGCAATATGCCCATGACAAAACATCAATAAAAGCATTTCAGCTTCCATTTGTCAGGGGATTATCTAGATCTTTATAAAGTTCCTTCAACTCCCTTGGGCCAAATGAAGATACAGATTTGATATTGCAATTAAATGAAGCTTTAACTTTATTAATGGGAAATCAAATTAGCCAATTAAGCCACCTAAGCAATAGAATCCAATCAACACCGAGTCAGCTTTGCGAAAGACAATTCCATCCAGCTTCCCGGTCTGAAGTTGGGTCCATCTGTTGTCCTTATTATAAGAGAAATTAAACTCTTAGAATGTCTAGAATTGTGTGGAAGAGAAAAAAGCTCCATTCTTGTCCCGGTTTCCAGGTCCCGGGACGTGGCTCGCCCCTCCCAGACACCCCGAAAGC
>NW_015218247.1:0-1384 GCF_001447785.1 Gekko japonicus | reverse complement strand
AGTATTTGGACTAAAAATCAGAACACTGGATTTTTCCAAGTAGCTTGCGGGTCCATCTCCCTTACAAAGGGTTATCTAAGAAAGCCATAAGACCTGATTCAAACACAGTTGTTTCTTTATACAGATATTACTTATTTATCCATTTCCGTTTTGTTACATGTATTCTTGTAGAGAGCTGCAACTGGTAGCAATTTTCCTGCATTTATACACCAATGTAAAAATATTATTATATGGGGTGGGCTTAAATTTTAAAGCCAAAACTCTGCACACAGCCATGCAAAAGCACTGCCAATAGCAATGGGACTCTCCGTATCTATGCAGGATTATACCTCACCAGCTGTGTAGTAGTAGTTGCAGTTTATTGCAAATGGCCAAAGTGTAGTAGTTACATTACATTACATCTTAGACTAAAAAAATATATATAAATGCAAACATTAACCAAAAAAAGTTAAATAATAAAAACTAGTTTGAAATAATGAAGTTACAATTTCCAAACCAATTGTGTTTAAGTCTTATTGTTTTTATATGCGATTAAACGGTTTATCTGGGGAGTTTTGATGTCTGCACACTCTAATAGAAACCTAATCTGTATATTTTAACTGTTCGGGATTGTGCTGATTGAATAATCATTTATTTTCTTCCGTTTGAAGGCCACTGGGAGGGTACAATCTGGAATTATAGATTATTTCATGGAATTGTGAATCTTTCTATATTTTAAATACTTTCTGTGTTACATTTTGTCTTATTTCCAGGATACTCTAGATTTTGTCTCTCTCAATCTCCAGTACAACTGTAAGGAGGAAGTACCTTTCCAAAAGATGCTGAATGCATTACAGGTAATTCTGAACAACTGTTACTTCATAAATTTCTCTAGACTTTTTATATGGCCTGTTACACAAATAGGGTCTACCCGTTTGAATTTAGGGCATTTATGATTAAATATATTTTCTTAGTTCTCAATTTTAATGTACAGGAGTCTCAAAAGAAAAAAATGGGTTATTTTTTTTTGAGGGGCGATTCAACCAGCACACCTAAAGACAGTGCAAGTGACAAAATGATGGTGAATGCAACACTCTGCATGATAATTGCATTGCGTATAATTCTGGCAGTGATTCTTATCTCAAGAGAACCTTAAGAAATAGTGTGTGTGGCTTAAGTTTTGAATGTAGTGATGAATTATAAGACATGCACAAATGCAAGCAAGTCCAGCAATGTGCCTTATCATTGCCACAATAATCTGATCTTCTGCAATATAACAGTCCACTTCTCTGGTCCCTCTCTGCAATCATAGTGATAAGTGGGAGTGGAGAACCCTAATAAGTACTACCACATCTTGGATTCTGCTTAATGTCTAACACAGGCCCCGGGCACACGGGCCGGATAT
>NW_015218246.1:0-1385 GCF_001447785.1 Gekko japonicus | reverse complement strand
GGCTCCTTCCAGAGATTCTGAAGAGGTTATCTATTAGGATGAATTAAATTGAGATCATCTAGTCCCTTGTTAAGGAAGCCCCGGGTTCTTTAGAGAGGCCTTTCTTTCAACTTTGTGAATTCAGAAGGCTCTTGACCCATCTGTGTAGCTCAGAATGCAATACCACTGGAAAGGAATGCCATAAATCTCTTTCGACTTCCAGCCTCTTTTGACCCACCTCACCGGGCCTTAGCATGGCATCTGTCTAACATTCCATCTCCTTGTCTCACTTGTAGCTTCAAATAGCCCACCTTAATAGAAACGAAGAAAAGGGGGACCAGCTGGGGGTGGGGGGTGGGAAATGTTTTCCTTTGTCTCACCAAATATGATGGGATTTCCTTTTAACTCTCGGTGTAAAGAATTTTACATAACCAGGGCTTAAATGCACTAAGATTCATTTCTGCATCAGGTTTCCTGTACATAAAAATGTCATGCTTTTAATGGCTGATATTTTGTTTAACAAATGGGAATTTCATACCGCTGAGCGGAAGACGGGTCCATTTTCTTAATGGAATACGCAAGTTGCAGATAATCCCAGATCTGAGGGCTGAGACATTTATATACTTCGAAAATCTACTTTATCTCTAAATGGTTTTACCTTTTGGGTAGGATTATCTCCCCACCCCCACCTTTTCTAGGCGGGATGATTTCATAAGGGAATCGCTAAAACGTGGCAATAAAAGTTTATGGGACTCTCTGCATCATTCCCAAAATAGTTTATTCAGAACATATGTTGCATGCATAGACGGCACCATCGGCATGGAAATGTGGGAAAGGTTTTATCGCTGTGTTTTCGAAATGATTTACGAGGGCTCTTCAACCCATTATTTTTACCCTAATCTCAGATTCAGACCCACTGCAGGTACGAAGTTGGCTCCCCCAACAAATCAAAGTTTTCAAACTGGGCTGGGTTGGGGCACCTCTTTAAAATTCCAGATTACCGTAACCATGGTTATTTATTTATTCATCTGTACCCCACCTTTCTTCCCAGTGGGAACCCGTAGTGGCTTGCATTGTATCTTCACAGCAACTCTGAGAGGTAGGCTAGGATGAGAGTATATGCCTGGCTCACGGTCACCCCATGCGCTTCCATGACAGAGTGGACATTAGAACCTAGGTCTATCAGATCCTAGTCTGACACTGTAATCACTACACTATACTGCCTACATCAATTCAAACCATCATTCCACATAAACCAGAGACTGAAATGATAGCTTGCAGTGTTTAAAAGAGGTGAATTGCTCCAGATTAGATTGACTTGCCAACTAAAATCCTGATTGATTTGTTTCAAGTATGTGTCATGAAATCGCAGCTGATATATGGTGACCCTGTAGGGTTTTCAAGGC
>NW_015218245.1:0-1390 GCF_001447785.1 Gekko japonicus | reverse complement strand
AAACCTATTAATAAATTGCAATGCAGTAGTTTCTCATGGGAGGGTCCCTTTCAAGTGACACTCAGGTTAGCAGTAGAGTGTCCTGGTAGACTCAGATGTTCTGCCACAGGTTTTTGAATGTTCTCATGTTTGGCGTCAAATTTGAGTCCATTTATTCTTTTTCATAGAGACTGGCCTGTCATACATGTGTAGATAAATATGTACATGTCGGTGTCGTATATGTGACATTGTGATCTGTGATTTGTATTTCCTTTGCTGTGAAACTCCCAAGATTTATTCATCTAAGCAATGAAGATGTTGCCAGCAGAATTATTAATATCAAGCAGACACTGCCATTTGTTTTTTTATGAGTTCCCCTCGCCAATCCCTCTTTATTACTTTTCCATCTCCCTTGGTGATACAGAACGCCTGAGTAATTGCACTGTGAGTACTGTAGATATCTGTCTGGTCTGTAGTACTGAAAAACAAACAAGTTAGACAGATCGGCTGTACGCCTGTGACCAGTCGACTCCTAGCGAAACGAGATCTCTCCACCCCGGTGGCTCTTCCTCTCCTTTGAATTTCCTTTAAATATTCAGACTCTTCATATTTCTGGGGGGGGGGGGAGTTTTAGGTGCCATGACAAGTTGGGAATGTGACGGCCCAAATAGCTCATTGCTATGGCATGCTGAAGAGCTTTTGTTTCCTGGGACATTCTTATGACTTGGTGACCCCAACGGTAGCCCCGCTAAGGCCTCTGATCCCAGGGCTTTGTTAATGCAGTCAGGGAAGTCATTAAAATTAAAGTCGTATAACTGTAATGAAAAGGTTATTTCCTCCTCACGCAAGTTAAGCTCTATTCACTCTTCCTTTTGTCCTCTCTATGTAGAAGCGTCATTATTTGCCTGGCCACGGAGAGACAAGGAGGAAGAGGGCAGACAAGGAGGCGTGGTGGGGTTTCGTTCGGAGGCAGTTCTTTCGGCATGGGCAATTTCAACAAGATGATCGTTTTGTCATTTTTTATGAATGAGCTAGCATCTGATTAATTATAGATCTGTGGCCCGAGCTCGGGCAGCGACAGTGGGGGCTGTATTTGCTATCGAAAAGACCCATTGCCACTGCTGGCTTTCTCTTCTTTTTGATTTTAATAAGAGCTCTCATGCCACAGAAAGGGACAACTAGACCAACTCGTGGACCAGCAGAGCCAATACCGTGCACAAAGACAGGGAAGCAGGGTGGAAGAGCAGATACGTTTATTCAAGGCTCAGTCTAAGATTTTAGTGAGTGGCACAGAATTCTTCCAAATTTTATGGGGACTACACTTCACTCTGGTGGCATGAAATGGCAAAACGTCCATCAATAGGGATGGAAAATCAGGTAGGACCACAGTCCAGTGGCACCTTTAAGACCA
>NW_015218244.1:0-1385 GCF_001447785.1 Gekko japonicus | reverse complement strand
GTTTTGCCTTGCAAAGGATCATCAAAGCAAAATGCTTCATTTCCTTCAGTAAGGTGGCAATGAGGGATCTGTTTCCCTTTTAAAATAGTTAATAAAGAATATAAACAGGAACATGGTTGGAATAACATGTAAACAAACCTGATGATCCTCCCCCCTCCCATGGAAAGACTTGCTGAGCGATGTCCCTGGATGACATATATAAAGCTTTAATTGATTCACTTTACGGATGCTGTCCAGGATTGCCATGAAATAGTTCTGTGTACTAAGGGATGCTTAGGGCTTTTGTTTGCCAAGCAGTCTCTCTGGGCCACAATGGAAAGCATTTTTGAGATTCGGTTCCAAGAGCAGTCAGTGCCGTGGTGAGGCGTTGGTGGGACTTGCTACCAAAGGAAACAAAAAGGAAACCTCGCTGGCCATGTGGAAGCCATGAAGAGGCTTGCCCTGAAGAAGCTCTTGGGATCCCAGGCTGAACCTAGCTGCTTTAGAGTGGGTGCAAAGCAACTTAACACTGCCATCCGCTTCTTTTCCTAGGCAAATAAATGCTCCTTCTGCTTGCTTTCCCCTCAGCTGGGAGTTCTTCTGAGAAATGCTCCTCCCTTCCAGCTTTGCATACTGACAGCAAACACGGAACTGGAAATCCCCACGTCTGCTGCTGAATATGGAGTTTCACCATCTGCGTACTGAGTGCTTGATTACTAATTGCAAGGATAATTCGCTCTGTCTCTGTCATCTGCTTCCCAGGGCCTTCCCAATATCCCCTAGCACTCATCTTCTGGGTCTATTTCTCCACTGCAGGTTCCCATCAAACAAGAAGCTTGGCGGGAAGACAGTGTGCACAGAGAGCAGGGATTGCTAAAGGGAGAGTGAAACAATATCACCCACCATTCTGAGCAATGCAGTAGCCTACACAGAAGCAGAGAAGGACATGAGAATGTCTGCAATTTCCAAACAAGACGCTCAGTGGCTTTTACTCCTCCCTCTTTTTAAAATCAACTCAGTGCCCAGAAAGGCCAAACAACAAAGGCACTAGTGTCTTGACCACAAACACTACGCTGTTTGCTAAGTGAAGGGGGGGGGAGGTCAACACATATCTAGAATTCTGATTTCTGCAGCGCTACAGTCCTATATTTAGACAGCTAATTAACTATGCAGGCAGTATGGATGAGGCGAATTTCAGAATAGCATGGCAACTTGCTATTTTTCACTGGTGCGGAGGCATAAGCAGCTGCCTTGGGTAAACAGCTGTTTAAAAAAATGGTAAATGTTCTGCTTTCAACAACTCATTTGTTAAGAATCTGAATTGATAGTTTGCATCCAATCTAACAACAACGCAAGGAAAGCTCAAGACACAGACGATCTTCACGGTATGTCCGCCCACTGACTGG
>NW_015218243.1:0-1385 GCF_001447785.1 Gekko japonicus | reverse complement strand
TTTTTAGGTGTGTGTGTGCTGCCAAGGTTTCCCAGACTTTGTGATAACAGAATTTAATGAGATTAAAGGTTTGGTTATTTAACAGTGTCACTCGAAGAGGAGATCTGAAATTTCAGGTTTCAGTTCCCCCAAAACCTACACTTATTTTTTGCATTTTCATTCCAGTCTCAATTTGATAATGTTTCTGCAAGCAGTATTCTTTGACCGTTGCAAGCACGGAAATGATTCACAGCCAAATCCTATGGAAGATTAATTTCCCCTCTCCTGCCAAAGTCATTTGTCCTTCTTGATGCCCTCCCCTTTTCCTTTTTCAAACAAACCTTTTCTGAAGTTGAAAGATGTGAAATTACAGTTTGGAACTGTACAACCATTTTCAGTTTCAAGACATACCCCTGTTCAGAACCAACAACTGGTCTGTAACCTGAACTATGGTATCTAAAAGTGGCCTATGCATTTTAAAATAAATAAGCAGCATGTGGGAAGGTGCCACCATGAAAAAGGCTCTGTCCTGAATACCTACACGTGAAACATAATTGGTCACTTAATGAAGGACCTCTGATTGGCTGAGTCTTATGAGAACAAGGGGCTCTTAAGCTCTCTGTGCCCCATACTATTAACATTAGAATAACTTTTGTTTTTGTTGTTGTTGTTTTACATTTAAAAAAAAAAAGAAGTCGACAAAGACAATGATCAGGTACAAGCAGGAAACTCATACCTAAATCCATACCTAAATGACAGCCTCCTACCACCACCACTGCCAGTGATGGAACCCCAAACACAATGTTTATCTACATGCAAAGTTTACATGCTTAAGATCCTCCTTGTTACAGTTAAACATCTGGAATTTGCCCCATCGCTTTTGTGAAGCTGCCCCCTCACCCCTGCACACTGCATTTGCAACTGCCATTGTGACCTTAACTTGGAAGTCATATTCTTAAAAGAAAAATAACATTTTATATTTTGCATTGAGACTTACTACTTTCGTGTCTCTATATGCCTTTCAATGACATCAGACATTCTGCGGGCAATTGTGTTCCCATCAAAGTTCTCATGATTAGGGGTACTCAACTGTGCTGTTGTTTTACATCTGAGTTTTGTACAGAGCACTGTATGTGCACCATATGCTTTCAGTTAATTCCAATCTTCTGGCTTTCCACCCCTTCTGTGGTACCAAAGTGCATCTGCATCTCAACAGTGTAAAACAGCAAACATGATGTGATTATTTGTGCAATAACAGTATAACTGTGTGGTGTTTTCCCAGGGTGCAGGTCCATGGCTGCCTCCGTAACACCCCACACAAAAAGAATCTTGATGCTTCTTCAGTGCTCAAATATTGGCAATATGGAGAGTTGAAAAGATAAAACAAACCAAGGCCCTCCGAGGAC
>NW_015218242.1:0-1385 GCF_001447785.1 Gekko japonicus | reverse complement strand
CTAACTCAGCTTAGGGGGAACACTGCCCTAGTGTATGGCTAGAGAGAAAGCTAAGTTTACAGCTAAGGTGAGTTTTGAAGCAGAATTTCCCATTTCACTTTCTTAGTTATGTCAGTATATCAAGTCTCCTTTAAAATACCCTCCCCCCAAAATCTGAGAGACACTGCCTATTGGAGAATCAAACCCCAAGCTCCCACTGGCTGCTGTATATCAAGGACAAAGGCAATGAGAGATTACAAACCAGAGGGAAAATGCCATTAAAATACAAATGTGTTGAACAAGATGGGTGTAGAGACTATAGCCATCATTCACAAAGCCTTCTTTTGTTCACTGGAAACAACCGGGACAGGTGACAAAACTCACATTATGGCCAAAGCAAGCAGGTGTTTGTCTCAACAGGATTTTCCTGCTGTTTCCATTTGGATAGCCCAGGATTGAGTGGTAAATGTTAAATGTTATTTAATCTCCCTTGTGGCTTCTAATTAAATTAGAGATAAAAACACTCATGAAGTTCCTGGCCAGGTAGGTTCCCTTGTGTCCCATTCCCTCTCTCTTTCTCCTAAGCACTCACTCATATAATCGTAAAGCTTAGGTTACCAACTAGTAATAACAGAGTGATAATGCCACCATCACTACCGTAGTACCTATTTCTATTTAGCAATTACACTTTCATGTTTTTTACTTGGCTGGCAGCACTTTCTTATATACCTACAAAATATAATCTCCAGCTCAACCAAAAACAGAGACCGGATGGCAGGGGTGTGTGTGACAGTTTATAGTGCCTGTTTAGGTTTCCATTTAGTTGCTCTACAAAGGAGTTCTGCAATATGTACACACAACAGTGACGCTTTTTGAGCACTCAGCTACGGCACAGTGTGCAATGTTGATCCTTACCCGAGACTATAAATAGCTACCACACCTACACAGAGGTTTCATTTTATTGTTGTTGACAGACTTATTTCAAATCCCCATTGTCAGATTATATTTTTAAACACCAGCACTGATTTCTCCCTGGAGCCACTGGCTATTCAATGACTCACTCGTCTCCTATTGAGTAACGGAAACAGTCCAAGTGATAAGACATTTTGCAAACCATATGGAGTGTTAACTGGAAAACAATCCTATTAAAAACAAAACAAAAATCCCAAACACAGCTTAATGTGGTAAGTGAAGAATGAAATCGAGTTCAAATGTAGTGCAAGCATTCAGAAGCAAGCGGCTCTAATGTGTCGTTTAAAGACTGTGATTTCAAACTTGCTATATCTCAAAGACTGCACTGAACTACATTGCCCAAGCAACCAACAATGTGCATCAGAATCAAATATATCATGCAAATAATACTCTCCCACTTGAAATATGCTCACCTGCCAATGTGGGATAACCCC
>NW_015218241.1:0-1386 GCF_001447785.1 Gekko japonicus | reverse complement strand
GAAGGATACATCTCTACTTTAAGACTGTGCCATAAGATCTGAAACATGTATATCATGATTCAGAGCTTGTCTACATTTCAGCTTTGGTTAGCTCACACAAAAAAAAAGTAGTCTCTAAACTACACCCAAGTGATACCCTTCTAGAATCCTATAATTCCTGGTTCTGCATTTTTAGATATACTGTTAAAAACTTTAAATATCATGCATATCTAAAAACATATGGAAACATCACAGATGCATGAATGCTTATTGAAGTCTGACTTGCTCCAAGAAGAACATGAAAGCCATTCTGCCCTGCAAGGGCACAGCTGGCTCTTTTGTCCCAGAACCAGAGCCTGATCTGAGTTTCAAAACTGGCACAACATATTCCCTCAATGCTGCTGCAGCTGTGCCAGCCATGCATAACGCAGACTGGCTCACCCTTAGGAAGGCAGCAATGGCCCCCCTCTATGAATTTTTAAGGGTAATCAGAGCAATTACAGATGAGCTGTGTACACTCCTGGATCATGTTTTATGAAATTCAGGTTTGTAAATGGCTGCTAGAGCTGTTAAAATATGCACCTGAATACATATTTGTGATATAGATTTCAGTTGCTGTTGGCATTGGACTAAATAGGAGAAAAGGTATTATAAGTTTCATATGTAAATGTGTGTGTGTGCATGACCATATGTAAAATAGAATTTCTTTCTGTCTCACTGACTGGCCTTGCTCTCGTCCCACCCTCTGTCCCCACTACCCAGTGTATTCACTGGGAATAGTTCCACCTAGCAAAAGAATTCTGCAAGTAAATTAGAGCACCTGAAATAAGTCACCAAGCATCCAGGGCATTTCTGCATGATGTGAATGGCACGGAGGGCTTTTCCCCCCCAGAGGCTTCTCTTCTTCCCAACATCACCTGATGTGTCCAGAGCCTAAACGATGCCAAGTTTGTGCAGGGCATGCAGAATCTTTTCCCATCTTTGATTCAGTAGCATTCAGATCTTTCACAAATACTGCAGTATACATGGTTCAGATCAGCCTTCCCTGATATTTTTTCTCTCTTTGACTCTACAGGGTTACCAATCTACACATAGGCCACAGTTTGCATAGTCATCTAGAAACAGGAGACACCAGAAGCAACCTGCCACTAATTCCCACAAGTCCCACCAGAAATTTAGTTCACAGCAGTCTCTGAATCCTCCTGAAATTCTACTGTATACATATTTTGGTAGCAGATATAGGTACTGGATGAATTTATCTCCTAAAGCCAGCCTCTATGAAGCTTTATAGACTTTGAACATAATATGAAATAACAAGAACAAAAAGAACGAAATACTCCCCACCTTAGAAGTGATTAGATGTTCCAGCCACCTTGTTTCTTACCATAGGCGTAATCTTCGTGGGGG
>NW_015218240.1:0-1386 GCF_001447785.1 Gekko japonicus | reverse complement strand
TTAACACAACCTGGCCAGAAAATAAACACAATTTACACCACCATTCCTCTGTCCCCTACACACCCCACTCTGTCTCTGGAGGTGGTACCAGTGACCACCAGACTGGTCACTGGTACTGCTGCCCTCCCGGCTGTCTGCCATGGTTTATAGTGGCCTGGATGCGCTGGAGTCTGAGGCAACAGGAGCCCCCACCTGTCCACTCCCTTGGAGCCACCGTCCATGCTGAGCCAAAGGCTGAAGATCAGGCTGAAAACTCCACTCCCCACTCAGGAGCCAAAGCCCTTCTCTCCCTGATTCCACGCCTGGGGCGTGTCCATATTCCCCCCCTTTCCCCTACTGCTTCTGGGAAATGTAGGCAGGCAACTGAGGAAGTTCCATCAACCAGGTGAGGGTTATCCCTGCAGGCCCCGTCCGGAACTACAGCCACTTACCCTTATGAGGAACCATTTTAAACACCAGGTATAGACAGCCTCCTCCTTACACACCCAGGTAAATGCAATTTCATCACACGGGGTATGAATCCAATCTTCTATAAAATGCACCAATTTTTGCAACTGAAATACAGCAAAGGGTTTGCTTTTGAACCACACTGACTCTGGCTCCTGCAACTTGAACCTATTTGACCTCCCCCTCCTAAATTCTGGCACCTCATTTCCTCCCAGAAGAGCTACATCCACCTGGGCAGCTGCTCCAACCTGGCTCTGAAGTCTGACCTCTGACCCTCCAGGTCTCTCTTGTTGACACCTGCCCAAGTATTGGCTCTGTCCCTCCTCCCCCCTCCTTTACAAGCTTCTTACAAGCTCATCTGGGGGAGTTGTAAATTGTGGGCTGCAAGAGGCCGACTCCAGCAGGTGGCTAAAAAGCTCCATTAAAGCTTCTTAGCGTGAGAAGGGAGGCAGCGAGGTCTGAGGAGTGCCACGGGGCGAGTGGGCTGAGTGAGACATACATTTTTAATAAACTGCCTTTGACTTCAGTGACGAGCAAGTGATTAGGCAGGTTGGCAACCGGTGGCACAAGGAGAGGGGGCGTACCTGCGAGGTAGACGGTGCAGGGCAGATAAGGAAGGGAGAGAAACACGCGGCGCTAGAGGCAGCGGAAGGGAAAGTGCCAAGCAAGATAGGAGGCTTTGGCTTTGAGGCGCAGGCAGGCTTCAGAAGAAGAGGGGGCGAGAGAGAGAGAATCAAAGTGATTGATGTTTGCTTGTTTAATTTTTTGGAACCAAAGAGTGAACCAAAATATTTCCGGCAAAGCGTGCAATGTATCCCCCGCCCATATTCATTCTCCCCCTTCCATCAGCCACAGTCTCCCCAGCACCGCCGCCATAAGCTGTGCCGCAGCACCACATTTTGTGCTTAGGGCTGCCCTAGGGTTGCCAGCTCCAGGTTG
>NW_015218239.1:0-1387 GCF_001447785.1 Gekko japonicus | reverse complement strand
TGTCACAAGTGACATTCCCACCCCAATTAGAAAAGTTTTTTTTAATTGTAGCTGCCAAATAAATACACCAGATGAAAAAGAATAATGCACAAGATGGGCACAGTAAAATCTGCAGTAAGAAGTGCGTGCATAATGGGGCTAAGGCACTAAGTAATATCTCAAAAATCTCAACCTTGCTATTTTTGTTTTTCTACATGCTCTGTTAAAACTGGGAGGTATTAGCAGTGGCTGACAGGTGGCGGGTGTGTGGTGATTATGCAAACAGTAACATGTGAATTCATTTGGACAGATTCAAATAGCTTGCAGAACAACTGGCTTCATGTTCATTACTTACAAGTAAGGTGAGCCACAACTGGTGGGTGTTCAAACATGCCTAGCCAGAACATGGAGTAAGAATGCAGTTTCAACATAATTTTAGCAAGGTACTCGGAATTCTGCATAGACTAAGAGCCTTTGGTGCAGCCAGCATCTTATTTAAATCAACTTGGATTTGTTACTAAACAAAGCGCAAACTGATTTAGCTACTGGTATGGGAAATATTTAAAATAGGATAATTGGAGATTTGTGTTGTGGAAATCTATATAAGCCCTATTTACACGGAGCTATATTGAAAAGAATCTGTGTGGAGAGATTGAGCCTAGGTTTACATAGCTGCAAGGTTTAGATAATTCAAGTAAGAATTATTGGCTTTTAAAAAATTTTCTGCCTCATGATCTCTTTTGAATACTGTGGCAGCTACAACCAAATCAATAGCACTGGAATCTTGTTTTAAGGTGCTGAACAAAAGTTAGTGTCATGCTGTGAACCACTAGCTGGAGCTAAAGACCTGTAGAGTGAAATTTTGAAATATAACATAAAATAAATCCCAAGGCTTACATTGCCTGAAGACAGAGGCTTAAATCTAGGCTGTTTAAAGCAGGCCTTGAAATGGGTTTTGGACAACAAGTTTTTGGATACGGACTTTTCTGACATTTCTTGGTGGAGGAACAGAGACTGTCCAAGATGATGGAAACATCTGCAGGCTGGTGTCCATGGTGATCAAAACGGAATAAATGCAAAATTGACTACATAACAGAAGGAAGACTATGAACCAGCATTGGTTGATGGAGGCATATATAAAAGAAGAAAACGAGTACAGGGAGATGTGTAGCAGGTAGATAGTCAATGGCACATAAAACCCTGTTATTACCTAGTAGCTAATAATTTGCTGTAAATAAACTGTTAATTGTGAAGATTCGAGGTAACCATAAAAGGAGTGTCAGCTTGTATGGCAGTTCCCTGCCAGAGCATGAATTTCTATGGATGTAGTCCTGCTAAACAGGAGTAGATCCTCCTGTGTCCTTAATAAAGAGTGTCAGAAACAGGGACACAATGGCTGCTACTGCAG
>NW_015218238.1:0-1387 GCF_001447785.1 Gekko japonicus | reverse complement strand
GTCACCAGATTTAAGTATCCAAAGATAGTCCAATGTTTAATTTTAGAATATGAAATGCCTTCATTTCTACACCAAGTATGTGGCATTAAAATCATATCAAGGACTGTAGCAGTGATTATACAAGAGACCAGAAAGCACTGAAACAAGAAATATCATCAGTTTAGCCAAAAGACTTACATGCTTTTGGGGTATTGAAGGGTTTCCCCCCCTAAAGTTTCTGTCCTTAGTGTCTGTTTACTTGCTACCCTTTTCATTTTCAACACATGAAGGTTTTCTTCTTAAGCAACAGGCTGAGGGGACTATTTGAAAAATTTGTTAACACAGAAGTCTTTTCAGAAAACTGCCCACGTAACTGTACAGCTAAAAAATTTACTGTGTACTCATAAAACACATCAATCAGTGGTCTGTATGTTTGGAGGCTGTGTGGGTGGTCCTCTGCTGGGCACTGGGAATGACTCCTCTTTCTTTTACCATCAAAGAACTCTGTGGACCAGACTGTTGAGAAGAAACCTGCATGACCTTATTTTTTTGCAGTATTGAAAGACCAGATGGATGGGATGCCAAAGTGTATACACTCAATGCTGCATGCCCACCTTCCTGGATGGGTATGTTTGAAATATTAAAAGAGGATCAAACCATTCCAGCAAAAGATGAAATTAATGAGTCAAGAAAGCTCACATATCCCCTAGTAAATATTTCATACTTGCTTGCATGGTGGTTATCAGATGAATATAATGAAAAGTATTCTGTTCATTTGAAAAACAAACAAGTAGCGTCATTGCCAATTTCAAAAGCCCTTACTTTCCATCCAGGACTGGGGATCAAACTAGAACAGATGTTCAGTAACTATTCAATGTTTGGTGCTCCGATTTTTTTGTTTGTTTTTTTGTAAATAGCATCAGAAGGAGGATTGAGTTTGGGAACATGGTGGGGAAGGGGGTTAACTATAAGAGGTTGGCTGTATGGTTTTCATAGTCCAAAACAGATTGGAAGAACTTACCTTTTGTCCATTGGTGCAAATATAAATCATTCTGTATCTTCTTTATAACTTTGCCCCAGTGAGGCAAACAGCATATTCATGAGGCTGTTTCATGGAAGGAAAATAATGTCTGTGGCTCAGAGACCTCAGGTGGCTACAATTTACAAAGGAAAAAATGGAATTCCAACATGGAACTCCCAGAATCTTCTCTTGTTCGTGTATAAATCTCTGGGAAACCTGGCTGTGCTCTTGGCATCTACCATCCATGCTTTAAAGTCAGTTTAAGGAGACCTGAAATGTTTATGAAACTCCCTATCATTTTTGTGTTTGACAATTTATAAAAGAACTACGGTAAACCAATAGCAGATCTCAGTTCATGCATCTGTGTTCCATATTTCTAGAGCTTTA
>NW_015218237.1:0-1387 GCF_001447785.1 Gekko japonicus | reverse complement strand
ACTATGTGGGAAGATGTGGCTATGGCTGCCAGCTTAGACAGCAGCTTCATGTTTTTTATTGGCCAGATTAGTGGAGGTCTGTTGATGTCTTGGTAGTAAAAAGGGCCCCTCGGCATCTCACTTTGCCACAAGGGATGTGGGATTTGCTCAGCTGGCCCGGGTCTCAAGCTGCTAGGCCTCATTGAGGAGACCACCTCTCTGGGTCTCTTCCATCACCAGCTGGCACTTGCAGGACTAATTTTTGCTACCACACGTAGCCTGGGGGTTAGAAGGGTCTGTCTCTGGTCAACTGTAATCCAGATGCCCTAGTCCTGCCTCTGAAGAGGCTCTTCTCCGTATCAGGAGTCGCCCTCCTTCTCCAAATCACCAGGGATGTTGGGGGAAACCTTGGAAACCTCACTCCTTAGAGCTGTTCGCACCCAGGCAGGCGTCTCCGTACCTCCTCCTTGTTATCTTGATAAGTGTAAGCATGAGTGAGTGCAGAGACTTGCCGTATAATAGCAAGAAAAATGTTCATTTCGTTGTGTAAGCAGTCACTGTTTACAAAGAGAAAATGTGCACAGTCAGGCAACTATCAACTGCCGGCATCTGGCAAAGGAAAATAAAATGGGTACTATCTGCATCATCTCAACATGGGTCTAAAACAGAACCCCGTGATGGTGAAGCAAGAAGGAGGCAGCATAACCTTAAAAGGTTCCAGATCTTTTGTCTGCAGCCGTACCTTTCGGCGCCATCTTGTTGGCATTTCTCCCTTTCGGACCGTGTGCTGTGGTCTGATCTTTTGTGCAGAACATGTTCTCCGATGAAGCACCTCCCCAGCTTTACCCAGTGGAAAGTCACCAGTTTAAAACAACAACAACAAAACTCTAGAAGGTTCTTGCTGTTCTCCCCCAGGCTCCTGGGGCAGGTCTGTTGTTTTCCTGGCAACTTCCTGGCAACTTCCTTTTCCCTTGTTCTACAACCTTCAGGCTACCCGTCAGAGGCAGTTTAGCCTCTGAACGTTCCCAGAGTGTGCCGTCGAAGTGAGACTCACTTTTTCCCCAAAGCTACCTGGGGCGAAGTATCATTTCACCCCTGGCTGAATGGAAACTCCATGTTCCGAAGCAGCCTTCCTCTGAATACGATGTACTGCTGAAAAGCAACAGAGAAGAATGCACTTGCTTGCGTTCTTAGGTGGGTCCTGTCAGTGACTGTTAACCGTGGGAGCTTATTGGAACCTCCAGATACAGGGGAAGTCTATCTCGGTCTGCCAGTTTCTGGCTTGTCACTGATAGGAACAATATGCTGGTCTGATCCAGCACAGCAAATGGTTCCTAAGTGAGACCTCAAGGTTTGTAACCCAGGCAAATTAGCCTCACTTGGTGTGTGTGTGAGAGAGAGAGAGAGA
>NW_015218236.1:0-1387 GCF_001447785.1 Gekko japonicus | reverse complement strand
TTAAGACCGTAACAATAACAATAAATAAGTAAATACATGTACAACTTTGGTACACGCAATCTGACCACTGGATTTTCCAGGGGTCTGGTTTCTATGACCTCAGTCTGTATGCACAAGCAAAATATATGCATTCTCCTATCCAGACTGCCCAAGCTAGTCGGATCTCATCAGATCTCACAAGCTAAACAGGGTTGGACCTGGCTAGTGTTTGGACGAGAGACTACCAAGGAATACCAGCGTTGTGATGTGGAGGCAAGTCAGTGGCAAACCACCTCTGAACATCTCTTTCCTTAAAAACCCTATGGGGTCATATAAGTCAGCTGTGACTCGACAGCAACAATAACAGCTGTCCAGACTACATGGCAACTGTGTATATTGTGAGTGTTACAGGTAGCCATATGCTCCCAGTATCCACTGTCTCTGGTCTCTAATATCCATATATGGAACATCTGAAAAGGGCTAAAATTTAAGCAATGAAATAACTATTTTTTAAAAAATTCACACACTCCAAAAAGAACATTGAAGCAGTAGAAAAGCATGAAAATGAGCATAGCAAAGGACAGCTGTCTTAACACCCTACAGAATAAGACAGGAGTAAATAAAAACAGCACAAAAACCAGACTGTGTTTTAGTAGAGTGGCAAGGATGGGGGGGGGCCTTAACCCTACGCATCCCAGGCTTTAACATGATTTGTTGCATTTGGCTGTCTGCAGCACTGTTCTGAGACCTGACTTGCAAAGCGGAGACTTAGAATACCTTGTAAATATGCTAATCGGGGCTTCCTTATTATGTTGCGGTGGAGCAAGGGTGTTAATGACTGCCTAATGTGTTTGCCCGGCAATGCAATTTCACTTCAGACTATTTTAAAAGTATAATTGTACGCAGCTGCCTGACAATGATGGGCAGCTGATACTTCACTCTTAATTGCCAATCAAGCATCTGGGAGGGACTTGGGTTGTGCTTTCAATGGGTTCATTCGATTTATTTCTGACAAGAGATGTAAAAGACATATCAGCTACCCTTAAGGCCGCTACATTGATGCCGGTTAAGTGGGAAGGCCTTTGCCAAGTCTATTTGAGCCCAACGCTAATTCGAGGCATTTACTTCTCTTTTTTAAGCAATTGCCATGATGGCTTCTTTCAGTTGATGGTATTAAGGAAAATTCATGTGGCATTGTGCGCACACTTCACCTAGGAATCCCCCCCCCCAGCAATTTAATTGAAGGATGACATCAACAGCATGAATTCCTATCTGTTTCTCATAGGGGGAAAGGCCCCAAACCAAAACAAGCTAAAAGTTATCCTGCCCACATAGCAAGCACTGCACCTTGAAATAAATACTGAAGGCTACTTGCGGAATCCACCCTTACTTTCCTTTATTAAAAAAA
>NW_015218235.1:0-1387 GCF_001447785.1 Gekko japonicus | reverse complement strand
TAAAGATGACAGGAAGGGGGAGGGTGTTGAATGTAGACACTCATTGGGTTTCAGGCCAGTGATGCCCAATCAGATTCTGTAGTGTTCTGCTCATGCAACTACCACACTTCAACAATGGCTGAGGGGAGTAAGAAGCAGGGAAAAGGAGATAATGTAAGCAACCGAAAGTTTACTTGAGCTTTATTTTTAATGTTTTCTTTTCACATTTGTGTAATAAATCTTTGCATAAATGTGGGAAAGAATGAGTTTTCCGAACGCTTCCTAGCCTGTGTGCAATTATCACTTTGATCTCTTTTCTTTTGTCCCTCTGTCTCTTTCTGCATCAGGTGAAGTTATAACATCTCATGGTGCAATTGAACCAGATAAGGACAACATCCGTCTAGAGCCATATTCTTTACCACAGGGTTTTACATGGGACACTTTGGATCTGAGCAATGCTGAAGTTGTAAGTAGGGCCGCTTGTAATCCTTTAAATACAAGCAAGGAATGTTTTACTTGCTTCTTTGTTGAGAAGTATGACATAAGTTCAGTCAAACTTGGACACACTGCCTGTTTCCCTAAAGTGTTGAGAAAATGGGACACTTCTATTCAGAAGGAGTTGTATATGAGCTTTGGAGCTTCAAATGCATGCCCCAAAGTTGCTGGACTGTGGAGAACAAAGGGGAGGATTTCTGCTCACTATACTGTGCTTAGTGCTTTTCCTCTTAATGCTTTTCAGCTAAAGGAGTTATACATGTTGCTAAACGAGAATTATGTAGAAGATGACGATAATATGTTTAGATTTGACTACTCACCAGACTTTCTCTTGTGGTGAGTAACACATTCTGTAGACCATTAATATCGTCTTCTGTATCTCAAGTGGGGCAGTCCTTTACATTTCCTCCTTGGTGTCTGATTCCAGGGCATTAAGGCCTCCAGGCTGGCTTCCACAATGGCACTGTGGAGTCAGAGTATCATCCAATAGAAAACTGGTAGGGTTCATAAGCGCTATTCCTGCACATATCCGGATTTATGAGAGGTAGGTCTTGACATTTTCTTGTCTCTGTATGAGTGAGAATTATACGTACATATATTTTTAAGCTGTTTCTGATTGTTGGAGAATTGTCATACTGAAGACATGGTGGTAATCAAGAGAGAAGATGATGGGAACAACTTTTAAAATGTTGCAAAGAACATAAAATATTTTCTTAGAGCAACTTGTGCTGAGTTGCGGCCTAACATGTTCCTTAGAAGAACTACAACTTTCAGTGTTTATTAGGAATGTTCACACTGAATTATGTCCAAATAAGTCATGTTGTGTTTCTTGCTGCTCTGTTTTTATGAGCTATTGGAACTATGGCCAAAATATTCATGAAGGAACTGTTGGGATAGGTAAAGGCAGAGAGAG
>NW_015218234.1:0-1388 GCF_001447785.1 Gekko japonicus | reverse complement strand
TGTAATCCACCTTGAGTCTCGGCAAGAAATGTAGACTATAAATATCGTAAATAAAAATAAAATAAACATTTGGCTTCCTTCTCAGTCCTTAGCAAGGGACTGGGAAGCCTACACCTCACTTTCAAGTGCACCTTTAGTGTAACCCCACAATGCAGATTGTACATTCACTATCTCAAATGAACAGTTATAAAGTATCACAAGTACTTCATTCCATCTGACATCCTTTCATGTGTAAATATTTCATATTCCTATTGAATATTTTTGGATGATTATGAATTCTTGATGTGATGAGGGTCTTGCTATGTATGAGATGCAAGCAGCAGCAAGGACTTGGCAAGGAGGAAAGGCATCCCAGAATAAGAAATAAGATTGTATAACCAACTATGGATAAAAAGGAACTGGACTGAGAACAGACTGCTGCATCTCCACCCTCCCCTGACTCGTTGATTCAACAGCAACCCTTGGGCTCTGACGGGAGCTGATAGACATGCATAGAAATCAGCTTATGACCCAAAATCAACTTGAATATGCTTCCATTTTGGATCAAAACTGATGGTAGTGCTGACTCAGGAATCATATCAGGCAACACAGTCTCTCCATGGCTAAGGCTGCAAATAAGGGTTAAACTCAGTTTTTGCAAGGAGAACTAAGTTGACCATTTGGGAGCATAGTTTGTTAGACAAGGGCCTGGTATTGCTTTCTCTTTATAAACTGCCTTATGAAGTCCCTGTGTGTTTGCTTTAAGTTCACATGAACAAGAAACAGCTATTTTGTAAAAGGTGTAGCGCTCCCTGAGAATGTCCTGTGTATCCAACAATTTCTGGTTGTTACCATATCCCATATAATGTGTGCACTCAGCAATTGTAGTTTATGGACACATGTACAACTTTTAAAAAGAGCAAGAGCTTGCAAGTATATATCGGAAACAGAAGTGTGGCATAGCTGAAGACATGGCGGTTCCTTGACCCTGGCCCTGAAACATACTGTCCTATGCCATTCTGATGCACATGATATGAGACTGAACATCTCTGTTAGGTAGCCTCTCCCTTCACCCCTCCCCAACTGGTTCCATGAGATAAGGAGAAGAGACCCTGACACCAGCTGCAACCACTGGAGCTCAGACTGAAGCCCTACGAAATGTCAACAGGAAGCAACTGGTGTTGTGGGACGGCTGCCAACCAAGAGCTAAGTTCATTGGCATTTTATAGTGTTCAAGCAGGAAAGACCAAAGAGGTGAAGACAAGCAAAGGAGGCTGGAGACACCATGACATTATTAGCCCTACAAAAGGGACAATCCAGGCTTACAGGCATGGAGTTCCACCATCTTCATCAAAGCTGTCCTGTTCTGACAGCTTTTAGTAACTTTACATCAGATCTGGCCAACCTGA
>NW_015218233.1:0-1387 GCF_001447785.1 Gekko japonicus | reverse complement strand
GGTATATCAAATCTAAAGTTAAAATAAAAATAAAAACTGCAGGCAAGCAGATTCTACTGAAGCCATAAAAATAATGAGAAATGCTTCACCAGGCTTCTTTCTCACTTTACTCCCAACTTTGTTCACTACCTAAGTAAGAACAAATCCATGCTCTCCCCTGAGTGCCCTTTCTTTGGGAACAATCTGAGCTTCTTGGCCTGTCTATTTGTATACTATACACATTTATCAGTGATACATGACATGTTTTAAGCTTACATGTAAAAATGTCAGGCATGGTGTGCTGCTATGACATTTCAATTAAGAGCCAAACTAGGCATACAAGTGCATTCAAGTGTTCCCCACAGCCACACAGCAGCTGCGGGGAACTAATTTTTAAAAAAGGAGAGGCAAATGGGCTCGGAATGGTACCATGGGGGGAGGAAGGGCTCCTGCTTCCACCCCCATGCAGTCTTCTTGAGGGAAAACGAAGTGAAGGGGGTTTTTTGCCAATTTTTCTGTTTTCACATGTACAGTGAAAAATCCACAAACACACACAGTTTAGCTTGAGAAAACTGCCTGGGGTGGGGAGGCAGAATCCCTTCTATTCCGAGCCCATTTGGGCTCTCTCTTTTTTTATATAGCAGTTCTCCGCAGTTGCTGTGTGACTGCAGCGAACACCTGAGTGCACTCGTATGCAAATGCAAAAAAGAATTATGTAGTTTGGCTCTAAGAGAGGGCAACTAGAGTCAGAAAAGCAAAAAGATGCCTCAGTGGTAGTCTTTCAGCAGCTTGAGATACCCAATTTGTAATACAGATAACAGTAATTATGATTTTCACAGAGTTGAGATAATAAACAGTGGTTCTAATTATTATTATTTTTTTAAAAAAACCAAAGAATCTTTGTGACCCTTTGCTTACAGAGTATATGAACAACTCTCTCTTAGGTTAGGTATCCATCACTACAATTGATCTGGTACAAGGTGTTCATCTGTTGGTTGCATCCAGTGTAACACTCTTGAAAGGTCCATGCAAGGATCCTCAATATTCCTGGCCCTCCCCACACCCCAGAAGCCGTTTTCAGTTTTGGAAAAGCTTATTCCCAGTGTCACCAAACCCGTAAGAGCCATGTGGGTTGGAAGGCTGGGGGGGGTGGAGGTAAGGGATGAAACTGCTTCATCTTGCCTCTTAAGCGAGCAGAGCTGCAGTGACAGAAAAGGCAGAAGAGAGTGATTCTGCCCCCTTTCCAGTCCCCACCGCAGCCTCCCAAACGACATAGCTCTTTATTTGACTTAATTTTATTATGATGATAGATCGCTCAGCAATAACATAATCAAGTCAGCCACACATAAAAGGAACCATGTTTATACTGTAACTGGTATGCAGTTACAGTTGCATACCAGAAGAGAAT
>NW_015218232.1:0-1388 GCF_001447785.1 Gekko japonicus | reverse complement strand
CTTATGTTCTTAAATCAGGCCCAGAAGCACACTGATGAAATGATTGGAGTGATACAGTCCCTATGGCCTACTCTAGTCAGCATTCTGGCTGCAGCATTCCGTATCAATCATAGCCTCTGGACATTCTTCAGGGGCAGCCCCACACATTGTGCATTGCAGTAGACTAATCTAGATTTTGCCAAGGCATGTACCACAATGGCAAGCTCTTTATTTGTGTGCCGGAGAGGGCACAGTTGGCCCATCAGCTCAAGCTGGTGAAAGGGCCACCACTGTTGCCACCTGCTTATCCAATAGACAGCTTGGGTCCAGCGGTACCTGCGAGTTACAAACCTGCTCCTTTGGGGGAGTGCAACCTCATCCAGAACAGGAGACACTTCAGTTTCTGAGTCAACCCTTCTACCCGGCAGTAGTACTTCCGTTTTGTCGGGATTAAGTTTCAGTTTCTCAGCTCTCTTCCATTCCAAAACTGAGTTCAGGGACCTGTTCTTGGTTTCAACCGCCTCCCTAGGATCCAGTGGAACCACAAGATACAGCAGAGTCTCTCCTGTGTATTGGTGACAACCTAGCTCAAATCTCCAGATGACTGCTCCCAATGGCTTCAGGTAGATGCTAAAAAGTTCCATAATGTTCTGGTACAACTATGGCAGTCAAAAACAGTGAGACAGCTGGCCAAGAGGAGGACTGTACTAAATGAAAAACGAACATCCACTGTGGCAAGAAAGGACTGGAAGAAAACCACACAAAAACTGTATGCCCAAACCCGAGGAGGTATTGAAATCAAAGAAAACTGCTCTGAAGAGGGTTGAAGCTTATTTTAAGGTTTCTTGCCTTTCTAGCTGCTTTTAGACAGTGACTGAAATGAAAGCAGAAATGGCCAAATACTTCTGGCCCTGTCTTTTTCACTAGAATAAAGACTCATGAGGGTTTTTTTAGCACAAGAGAAAAATGACATTGCACTGGTGATATTGAAGTCAAACCACATGCTTGCTAAATCTGGTGTCATCCCTATAAATCATTTTTTCAAAAGTTTGATTGCATTTGCTCAAAAACCATAGCAAATAATACAGTTCCGACATCCCTATAAATACTGTCCCTGCATCCTATTAAATGAAGATGTGAAGCAACACGATATGGGTTTAACTACCTTTCAATGTGAAATTTGGGTCTCATCCATGTAAATATTTGCTTCATTTATTTTGATCAAAATAACATTAAAAATGCCATTGTTTTCTGTTAACCTAACACTAGCAAAATGTGACTGAAAAGTAACTCAGGAGGCCTGATCCACTCTTTACAATAATGACATAGATTGGGCAGTGGCCTAAATTCTACCCCAAGGGTGACCATTTCTTATCATAAAATCATAGAATGTTAAAGTTGGAAGGGAC
>NW_015218231.1:0-1389 GCF_001447785.1 Gekko japonicus | reverse complement strand
AAGCGTTGATTGGTGAAAAGTAGGAAAGTTGCGCACAGAAATGTCATTCGGGGCCATCCTGCTTGGCAGCAAAAGTGTCTAAATGCCTTAGTTGGACAGTGTTGCTGTCAGACACATCTCTTTCCTTACTCCCCTTTCGACTTCCTTGTTGGTTGGGAAAACAAAATCAGATAGCAACATGACAGTACAAATGGTGGGACTCAAAGGTTTCTGACTGCTCGCAAATTTTGGAAACAAATCTCCTAAAATACGGAACATATGCTATTACAAATACACCCTACTCAGGCCAGTCCTTGATTAGCAAATTTCCAACTAAACATCCCTAATGTCTGCTATTAAAACTGCCTGAGTACTGTAGTGTAACTTGATTTATAGCTCAAAGTTCTGTGGCTGTGCTAAACAAGACTGTGATGCTGTTCCAGTTTTCAGAAAGAGTTTTCACTGGAGGATAAAGAAGAGCTTGCAAATAGCACAAAGGATATTGATGCCAACCTTTTAGCAGTGCTGCCAAAAGGTAGGTAAAAGTGCTGGGTTTTGTGCACTGGTGGTTATTGAAATGTCATTAAAAAGCTTGTCATAGGTTTGCATTGTTTTTATAAATGCCCTTTTAATTGCTCCTCTGGACATGCATGAAAGGCAGGATGTTCATTTTTCCAGTTGGAATTCTCTTAAATGTGACATGTTGTTGAAATAGTGGGTCAAATGTATTCCATGTGCAAGATCTCCATCAATGGCTATGGCATTGTGGCAAAAAGAGGACACAAAGTCTGCAAGTACTCTGCAAATTCTAGGTGGGCAGCCATGTTTTTTACAGCAGAAGCAAACAAGAGTCTTGTGGCATCCTCAAGGTTTTTATTCCAGCATAACTTTTCATGAACTAAAGTGGCAGCTCACTCCATTTACTGCTTAGTTCTTGTAGTGAACAGATAGCAATGCAGTAAAATGTTATGTGCAGAGCAATTACTATGAGTGTTTAGAACTTCTGTATTCAGACCTGAATTACTTTTCCAAGAGTCTGTGCTCTTGTGAAGATTTCTAGCCTGCTAATTCTACGCCTTGCCTAAAGGAGGGCCACATGATCACTGGACAGCTTCTAACAAACCACTCAGTAAAAACCATACGGGGCATGATGCAGGTGCACCACAAAAGGTGCTTACAGAGTAGTAGCTCCAAATAGCTCTTGCAAATAAGCCAAGCCACATACTGCAGGTAGGCTGAAATCCTCACAGGAGATGTCGCTACCAAGTCTGGCCAGGGTGAAAACCTGTCCTCCTCTCTGCAGTCAGGTTGCCATTGCAGGGATACTGGACCCCTGGCCCTGGGGCTAGCCATGCTTTGGGGAGCTGGAGCCACCAGGTTTGCCCCTTGTTAGCCGAATTGCTTTATTTA
>NW_015218230.1:0-1389 GCF_001447785.1 Gekko japonicus | reverse complement strand
AAAAAAGCAAACTTTCTGTCCTTGCCAAGAACCTTCAGACTACAGTACAAATTAACATGAAAGTATCGGCTCTCACTGAGTCATCAAATCTTTTTCATTTGCTGTCTTGTCTCTAGAGCCTTTCTTCTATCTCTTTCAACAGCCCTCTGCCAAGTGATTTCACATCAGAAGAAAACATAAAATTATATTGCACAAGTGAAACACGGCTGTATTACAGGCTGTCATTGCTTCAAGGTAGACCAAGGCTATTTCTTATAAAACGTTAGTGTTGCTGGACTCTGAATGGTGGGCTTCCCCCCTCCCCCATTTCTAGTTAAGCAGAAATTCATTGCTTTTCCCAGCCTCCCCCTCCTTTCTCACCACCACCCCATTTCCATCCACTGTATACGGCTGCATTCCTTGAATGGCTTTCGCTCACTTGTAACTCCTGCATTATTGAAAAGGTTTTTCTTGGCATGTTTTAGAAGTTATTTTACACCAGAGGCTTCCTGTTAGGCAACAGTTTTGTAGGCGCACGCAAATCTTGCGTTGAGAACACACTTCCCAAGTCGTCAGGGAATAGCAATATGGCAATACTAATCAAAACAAAGTATAATGCCACTTGTGCTACATTGCAGGGGGGGTATTGGATGCTTCTGACCCTCTTTCTGATTATGCTGATTTCTTGAATGTTTGTTAAATGTATTTTCTCCACTGGTCTTTGAGAACAGTATGCCAATAAAGTATTTCATCCTACTCAGAAGGGAACAAAGACACATTACCATGCGGGAGTACATTTAGTTGGGGAAACAGCAGCCCCATTTTGACCAACCGGATTGCTCAGCGCAGAATTAACACCATTTCCTCAGTGCAGTTTGAAGCGCCCTGCTCTCATACAGAAAACACACACCCTTTTTTTTGTCCAGACTCACACTACCCAAACTCTTCATGGGATGTTTTACGGCCTTACCAAATAACTGGGAGGGGATAAGTCCTTCTGACCTCTTCTGTTCTACAACAATAAGGCAGCCACCAAAATAGCCAGAGCCCAAGGAGTTGCAGAATGAGCGTGTATGGACAAAGGGTACACAGATAACAGACCCTGCTGTGAGGAACAAAGCTCCTGCATGGGAACACACAGAGAAAGGGGGAATCTCAAATGTTACCTCATAACAGCTGGACTTGGTTTTACAGCCCTACAGGCAAGGTATCATGCAGTCCATCCTACTGATGAGGTGTCCATCTTTTTGTCCAGCTGCACTGATGACTTCCACTGGCATCTGCAGGAGAAAGTAAAAGGGGTGTAATTGCTGAAGCCATTGAAGGGGGGGCAAAATCTATGTTCCACTCACCTGTGCCAAGGACAGCCCATCACTGATGACCCCAATTATTACTGCCAGTTTTGTTTCT
>NW_015218229.1:0-1391 GCF_001447785.1 Gekko japonicus | reverse complement strand
AAAATCCAGGAACACATCTGCACATAGATCATACTAGAACCTTGGAGCGAACTACATAAAAGGCCATGCTCCTTCATATCCCTGTCCATTTCTCACCCAATGATGCTTAAGCACAAGAGAGCTTCTTTGGGAGAAAAGCCTTCCCTGAGGTATACATGTCCCAGCCCATACAAAGTTTGCATAGAGAAATGCCTTAGCATAAACATTACTCTTAAAGTCTGATCTTCTGAATGCCTTGGATGTTTCCCAAACCATTTGTATAAATTAGGCTGAACTGGATATCTAAATTAGCTCAGAAGAATGGAACTTTATACCCAGAGATGTTAAATCATGACACTGGCTGTAAAGACCTGCCCTGCATTGTGAAGAGAAATCCTATATGGCTTTTGTGATGCAGAGTGGGAGAAACTCTACCTTCTGAGCTTTTATAACGGCTCTATTTTCTACAAACAAAGGGAATGCAACCCATTATTACGTTTTTTTTCAGCCCGAGTCAAGTGACAAAACAAAAATAAACATTAATTTTAAAAAAGCCCACACTAAGTAACATGTTTGAACAGTTTTATTACAATAGAGAAAACACTGATGACAACAGATGAGTTTATGTACTCCCCAAGGGGAAATTACATTTAAAAGCAAAAAGGGAAAAAATCCAATAACTTCTAGTACAATAAACAATTCTGCCAGAAGAAATGTAAATACAAGCACTTCAGCAGTAGCAGACTGTAGCCCACCTTTAACAGTAAAGGAGTGTGGTAACTATTTTACTAGTCTGAAGTATGCTAAATTTTGATATCTCCTACTACTTCCAACCACTGACAGCATAAAAGAGAAGTCACTGATACCCGATAGCAACTTCTTTATCTTCTTTTCCTGCCCAAGTAGCCAAACACTAAAATACTGTCCTGTAACAGGAGCAGAACATGTTTCATGCATGATATGGAAATCGCTGATATCATTACAGCCTTTAGCTGTTATCCCTTTTGGCTTTACTTGAGTATGCACAACATCATATCTAACAGCAAAGCGGCCATTTTGTTTTAGTGAATTCACAATTCTACTATTTAGACATAGATAACAGCACACTGCAGTGCATGTTTATTCACAAGCAGTTTCCACTCAGTTCAATGTCAATGGCCCCTAGGTAAGCGCAGACAAGGTTGCTGCCTTCAATTAATAATGGAAACATAGTTGGAACATTACTTACCCAGTTATCTAACTATACAGATGTAACGGCAGTAATCTTAGAAAGAATCCCAAGCATGCAGCAATAATGCAAAATACAACTACCAGGCCATGTCTGGCAACTAGCAGCAGATTTGGGGGTAGGAACATGGGAGGGAGTGATGCCATGTGCACCATTATGTCACCTCTGGGGAAAACCAGAAGTG
>NW_015218228.1:0-1390 GCF_001447785.1 Gekko japonicus | reverse complement strand
TACCAACTGGAGAAGCAAGGGAGGTTTGGGCAGAGCTCTTCCTTAAGACCCCTCAGCTGCTCATACCTGTTTCAGGCCATCTGTGAGTGAGTGAGTCAAAGACCAAGGGCTCTGCCAGTGCCTCTTGCTTTTCACTCCAGGAAGAAGGTAAGGAGCCCTTTGCCCCTGGCTCAGCTTGGGAGAAAACGGCCAAGTGTGTCTCTCGGAGGAGAAGAGGCCTTGCGATTGGCGGTTAATCTGGGATGCCTGCGCTCAGTTTCAGCCTGCCTGTTCTTTCCCTTTGGCCAGACCAAGGCCTTCCTTACTAATCAGTTGCCAAAGACGGGCCCGGCTTGTAAAATCTGTGTCGTCGGTAGTTACAGGAGTGGTTACTACGGCTTCGGAGCAACCTGTAAACCTGAAACCTAGGAGTCTGGCTCCAAATCCCCGGACAGTCCTGTTTTTATTGCAGAGCCATTTGGGATGTGCTCATAATGGAAAAATTAACAGAAAGGAAAAGGATAGGGGCGTCCCAATTTTATTCCGTCTGAGTCCTTTTTCTGGTTTCCACTGAGTCTGGTGTCTTACGGGCAGCCTTCAGGTTGGGTCAGTTAAAAAATATACCTTGTTAAACGAAGAGAATGGCCTGTCGGTTGTAACACCGTCTTGGAACCAAAGATGTAATCCTGCCGTTTTCTCTGTTAAATATTCGTCTGGGTCAGTGTCTGTGGTCTTGCGATGAGATGAAAGTCGGCCGTTCGGCATGGTTTATGTATTGGAAAAGCACTTGAAATTAAAATAATATTTTCATGGATAACAAGCATCACTCAGCCCCGTAATAAGAAAACCTCAAGATCCTATTAAGTGTTTATAGATGTCTGGCCAATTTTTTAACAGTCTCTTAATGAACGGGCAGGAAATGGGATGACTAGAAACAATGCTCCCGAATCAGTTTACGCGAACGTACAGAGCTGACCATCACGCACGGATTTTATAGAAATATTTCATGAAGCTTTTAAGGACAGGGAGTCTAGCTGCTTCTTGTTCGGGATAACGAGGTTTTAAAATGAGTCAAGCTGGAGTAGCCGGCTACTACTGGTTGCATTTGCTTAGTACATTGATTTTTGCAAACCCTTAACATGCTTGAACTCTTGTGCTTGCATTGAGCCTGGCTATGCCAGTTCAAAGGGTAACTTGCATGTGCGAATGGGCCGTTCAGCAGAGATTTCTCACCACCACAAAGCTCAAAGTTTTCAGTTGTGCTGATTCAGTTGTGCGTGACGCTGGGGATCCATGAATTACCTGCAAAAATCAGGGAGACCTGTAGTTTCCCTTCTGGGACCTCAAGCAACCCAAGAGAATGATTTTTGACTGGGGAAATGGTGCCTGGTAAAGAGTTCATAGGGGCTGC
>NW_015218227.1:0-1391 GCF_001447785.1 Gekko japonicus | reverse complement strand
AGGGTAAGTACACTTGGCAACCCTACCAGTGGTAGAGCCATGTGGGGCTCACTGCCAACAATGTTATAATCAATGATGGGGGCAGGAGCCTTGGCAGGCCCAGTGGTGGAGACTGATAGTCATACAGGACTCACTGCCAGTGTCATTGTCAGCAATGGTGGGGGAGAAGGCTTGGTGGGCCCATAAGTGGAGGATGGGAGCTGCATGGGGCTCCCTACTGGTGTCAGCAGTGGGGGAGGAGAAGGCTCAGTGGGCCTAGTGGCAACAGAGACCAGGAGATGTGAGGAGCTTGCCACTAGTGTCAACAACGGTGGGGAGAGAGACCCTGGTGGGTCTGGTGATGGAGATTGGGAGCTGTGTGGGGCTTGCTACCAGCACCAGTGGATAAGGGAGAAGAAGCCTTTATGGGTCCAGCAATGGAGGCTGGGAACCATGCTGGGGCTAGTACCAGTGATGGGGGCAATAAAGGTAAGATGGGGAAAGGATTGCAAGTCCCCACTTGTAAAGTTTTATCGTTGAATTTCCAAAATTTCTGATGAACTGCAGTGTGTGGATTTGAGGTCAGTGAAGAGCACAGTAAATTAAGAGCAGAATCTCAGCCAAATGAAGCTTCTTCATCAGCTAGCCAATGTTTTTGGTTAGATTTTGCAAGAAATCAGAACACACATTGTGAATATATGTTGCATAATAATGCAAGGCTAAATTAGGGATTACCAGAACACCTTTTCTAATAAATCTGCATAGTTTGATATTTTTCATTCCTGTTTTTAAGAATATCATTTCCCCCATTCTGAAAAATCCAGTAAGATTAATAAAAGGATAAATTTGGCAGCAGTACTATTTTAACAGCTATGTAACAGGCAACCCAAGGCAAATTCATTTCCCCCCATATCTCTGTGGGCTTTCAAAATAGATTATGTTAAAAGTACAAAATTGTTCCTATGCAATTTCAGCCAATCTTCAATAATCTGGAAAGAAAGTTCGATCTACTGTCCATTCCATTGTTGATCCATGCTCAATTGCCAGCTGCCTTAACTGACCATCCTTTTTATTGGGTGGGAAACAGGACTTTTAAATGTTTCATCAGAGATATTCGGTTCCATGGCCTTTGATTTCTTTCTTTTTTAAAAATCACAATTTCAATTCTCTGAATTGTACAGGAGGTTCTAATTCTGGATTAGACAGAAAGAGTAGAACACCATATGCAAATGGAATGTGCAAGGGCAGCCGGTGGTCAATTAAAGAAACAGAGATAGGGTCTAGCAAAGGAGCATGGAGATGTCCACTGGACTGGGGGCCTAGAAGGTAGTCCAGAAGATCCTGGAAGGTCAGAATCAGATCAGCATCAGCAGTGAACGAGGCAGAGGGCTTGAACAGAAGCTGATTTCAAG
>NW_015218226.1:0-1391 GCF_001447785.1 Gekko japonicus | reverse complement strand
GTATAACTACAGAGATTGGTTATAATAATTGTGGAAAACTCACCAATTCTTTTCAGATTCATCTTTCGATCTTTGGTTAATGTAGGTTGCCAGTTTTGTCATAATGGCATATTCTTGCATCTTGTCTATCCAGTTTTCAAGAGTTGGGTAACCCTCAATTTTCCACTTGGCTACAAATACTACTCTTGCTACAGTTAACATGCATCTGAACAGTTCATGCATTGTTCTATCTACATTCACTGGTAGTATTCCTAATTGCATTGTCTCCGGCGACACAGCAAATTTAAGTGTCTCGTCCTATGACAAACCCTTGTATCTCCCCAACAGTCGGGCAGACTTTTTCGTGCCAAATCTTCAGTTCCCCTCAGCGACCGAGTTGCCCTATAGTAGCATGTATATATTCTTTTTCATAAAAGCCCTCCAGGGTTATATTTAATATCCCTAGAATACGTCATGTCAGAGATCCACATCAAGAAGTAGTATTGTTCCTATGGGATGTACTATGGCCAAGGGGAGCCTTGTGCCTAAGAAGCATGCCAAGCCTTATGTGGACCTCGGGACTACAGAAGCCTCTTGCCCCTGCACCCCTGCAGCAGCACCAACACCAGGATGCAGACCAGCAGCCCTGACCTCCCTGCACGCAGAAGCAGCAGCAGATCACAAAACGAAGCCATGCTCTGTAAAAAGGACAAGATGTTTCTGTACAGAAGCCATAAGAAACTCCCTTCTCCTTCACACAGGCATCTTCCCCACCCCCACCTTCATGCTTCAATATCACCAGGAGAAACATGCATTTCTCTCCAGCCTAAGACAAAAGGATGTGACCAATTACAATAATAGCCAGCCATCAAGCTTTCCTGTCACCTATCAAGATAATGCTGCTGTCAAACATCTGGTCATTAATCCAAAGCACCAACCCTGCAACATGATCCAAGTGTCTCGCTGGACAGGTAAAATATCACCCAACCGATTATATTTCCTGCTCATGCAAATGTCTCTATACTTTCAAATCTGTATTCCTAGCTCTGTAGTGTATGTGTGAATGCTTGATTTTGGTTTGTATGTTTGAAGAACCTTCAGTAAAGAAATCACTGTGTTAGCAATCTAGCCTCAGTGTCTATTCCCAGGTCCTGGGAACTCTAAGTTATGATCCTATGATTAATGTTTTTTGCCCCACGTTTATTAATAAAATAAGGCAATTTGGTGAACAATATGTTCCAGGAGCATGGGATGTTGAGAACAGGTAATGAAAAAAGCAGAGAAGGGAAATCAGCCTGTTCAGGCTGCTGATAGTTTATAGAATACTGGAGCAGAGGAGATTTCTGAATTGTTCCCCTTGTTTTGATTACTCACAGTCTTATCGGCAGAGGTCATTTCGGGGGGGACGCGGG
>NW_015218225.1:0-1391 GCF_001447785.1 Gekko japonicus | reverse complement strand
TGTATGACTTCAGACTAAGCATTTATTTGTACCATTTTCCTACTGGTTGGTGACGCTTCTTCTCTTTTATATAATGTCCTATAACATTCTGCAGTGTCTGTAACACATGACAGCGTTGTTTCGCAGATGTTCTTCTAAGTGCTGTTTGAAGGTAGATTGTGCTTTCTCTGACTGCACCTAACAATTATATCCTAATATAGTATTTATTTTTTTCAGCTTCTGTTGGTGTTCGATGGATGATAGGAGTTACAGAAATTAACAAAGGTTCAACTTATGGCAACCATGCTAACAAAGGGAAACTAAAGTGAAACTCTCCAGAGACTGCTTCACACCCAAAGGGACCATGCACACCTGCTGCAAATTGTTGTGCAGGTTATTTTTCTTCAAATATGAGGACAAGGAAAACGCCCACTGGAGGGCAAGCCAGATGTTAGCAGAATTTAGACTCTTTTCTCTCCTTCCCCTTCACCCTGCTGGTTGATATTCTGCAGCTGATTCTATAATTTCCCCCCATACAAGCCTTCTCCCATGTCTGACTTTTCACAGAAAGTGTCTTTAATAATTAGGATAACAAATATGCAAAGGGGCAGCCTAGCAGAGAATGCTTTTGAGGAGTTTGTTCCACTTTATCTCATTCTGTCCACTTTGAGGTAAAAAATCCTTCTAACTGATCAAATAAATTTACTTTCTTATAAAAAATACCCATTTTAGTTTTTTTGTATTTACAAAACGTGAAAAGTAGAACCTCCCACAGTGACAAATGTCTCTGTTAAGTATGCAGAAGTGTCAGTTCACCTTAGGGGTCACTGGACAATGCGTGAGGGAAGTTGGAATGTCACACCTTGCCAGAAAGTGTGCCTTGTGCACATATCTGCATGGCTTGAAAGGGGTAATGGACCTGTTCCCATCCATGAGACTGAGATTCTCAAGATTTGGGGAAGGATGATGTCCTATAAAGGACTCGGTGTAATTTGGCTATTGCCATAGTAACTGTGCAGTCAAATGTCATGGCAGAAATGTACCTGCATATCCTCTAACTTACAACCACTATTGAAAACTCAGGTGATTTAAACTGCAGGCGTTATAGTGGGGCTGCCCAATAAGAGGGTAAGCTGGGCCTGCCCAATTCCTGTCTTCTGTGAGGCACAAGAACCATCTGTGATTTAGAAACTACCACCACCGTGGAAGTGTGGTTACAACAGAAATCATTTCAGTAGCTGTTTTCCTTGCAGGGTTACTCAGTGGTGTTCCTGTAACATAAGGGGGAAGATCTTGCCAAAGCTAATCACTCTCCCGTTGCAACCAGTGCTACTTGAGACAGTTTAAGTGTCTTTGGCTGAAATCAATTGCATTTGAAAATGCTTGATTTCAATTAGATTAACCCCCCCCCC
>NW_015218224.1:0-1391 GCF_001447785.1 Gekko japonicus | reverse complement strand
GCTCCTCTACATGCTCTCCAAGTTTGGTGTTTCTAGCTTGCATGGGATCTATTCTATACACTTCTGAATCTGTCATTTTGACAGGTGCAGGTTCAGGAGGTTCGGGGTGTACAGAACAGATTCTCCACAAGCTAGAGGCACCAAACTTACAGGGGATCTCTTCTCTACCTGCCTTCCGAATTTGGTGAAGCTTGGATATATGGGGTCTGAGATACAGCCCCCCAAATAAGGTGTCCCCAGGAAATTGCTTTCTGGGGAAATGACAGGTGGGTAGGTAGAGGAGAGTTAGCCAAAGAACCCCTACAAGTTTGCTGTCTGTAGCACTTGGGGGGGGGGAGTTCTAGTGAACCACAAACCTCATGAACCAAACTGGTTCTGTCATAGATCAGCCAGGCTCTGCCAACCCTGGGTAGGCAGAGGACTTTGGGGAAGAGGAACAGGCAGGCAAAGGAAGTCCCAGTTCACAGTCAGTTACTGATGACCTGCTACAGGAAGCTACAGTTACCCAGCCAAGTGACAATTCTGATAGTAGCATCCCAGCTGTTCAAGCCCAGGGCTCAGAGCCAGATAGTGCCCCACCATCCACCTCACCTCCCTCGTCTCCAGAACTGCTGGAATGTCAGTGAAGGAAGGTCCATCATGAAATTCTGGAGAGAAGAAGGAGTGTGCAGTTAGCAGCCCAGAGATAGTAAGGAGGAGAGTGCATACACCTGCATAATGCAACCCAGTTGCGAGATAGACATCTTTCCTGCAACAGTTGGAGAGAGGGAGAGATGAGCTGTGGAAGAAACCCATCAAATCACCTCTGAACCCAATACCACTGACTCTGACTCTGCCTTGTGACTTTGACTCTTGAACTGCCCCTGGACCTTGTCTTTTGGATCTGCCTTTAACCTGCTCTTATTGCTACCCTGCGTATGACTCAGGAACTGGACTCTGACCGCACTGTACCAGTTTGTGCCTTCACTTCAAGCTAGCTTGCATCCTGGCTGCACGACCCCACCCTGTGCCCAGCTTGTTCCAGGACAGGCTTGTTTGGCACGTAAAAGTTCATGACAGTTTGTGGTTTGCAGACTGGGCATACCACAAACCACGAACTGTTTTCCCAGTTCGTGCCCATCCCTCCTTCTGATAACATGTATGCTTTCCACAGCTGCCAAGAAAATCTTATAGCACAAACAGGCCATCAGAATTCAGGTGGTATTTCCTGCCCCCTATAAAATGCTTCCAGGTTGGACGTGCTAAACATTTCTTTTTTGTTGGCTATAGATGGCTTTGTTAGACTTTTTACTGAAAGAAACACACTGGAGTATTATATCTGCTCTCTCCTGCAGATACTGGGCTTGTAACCACAATAGTACTTTGTGTTAGCTGAATTGCTTTATTTACAG
>NW_015218223.1:0-1392 GCF_001447785.1 Gekko japonicus | reverse complement strand
CCAAAACCAGGGATGAGGGCCTATAACAGTTATTAGGGATATGTCAAAAAGAGATGAAGTTTTCCGTCTTTCTCATCTGTACCATGGTTGGGATGTTAAAGCACAGTTAATAAATAGAACAGCAAACCTCTGCTAATATTATGAACATAAACACATTATGAATAGCAAACTTCTATTAATATTGTGAGCAGCCAAGTTAATATTTGCCAATATTTCAAAGCAGTGAAAGGGTGAATTTTCCCTTCCTCCACCCTACATGTATGGTAATTTGTATCAATCTGTATTAGTGGTTATGAATGTGGCATAGTGAATGCCTCCCTGGATTAAACAACACAAACAAAACAATACTGTGGCTTAAGTATGTGGCTATAATTTGTGTTTGTGGTTTTTAATAGATCCTGTTTTAGACTTAGTTAAAGCACACGTGAAGGCTGAGATTAGTAGTTGAAGCTACTCTCCCCTGATAATTAAAAGTGATTTAACTATGGTTTAAAACACTGTTCAAGCGATCGGTTTTATTATTATTGTATGGGTAGGATATCTAATACTTGTGCTTTTTAAACTATGACTTTGCTACTGTAGGCATTTAGTTTCATGTTATATGATAACAACTTAATCTTTTTGAAAAGGTATGTCAGTAAAATCAATCCCAGTGGTCTTTATGCTTCTCATTCAGCGTCCCAATATAAGCAGCACCCTGTTTTGCCCCCCAGTTTTATGGCACAGAAAGGTACAAGTGTAAACCACGAAAGATTTCTTCCTGATTTACAAGATTATTTTGACATGATATTTTTGTGAACTAGAAGCCACTTCATCAAATGCAAGAAGCACATCCTGTATTGGTAGTCATATGTATATAAGTGTAAATATAAAATTATAGAATTAAACACATGGCCATAGAGAGAAATATTGAGAGGTACAAGCTGTTTCCAGAATATTCAATAGACAGAAGAGGAAATAGGCTTGTCAGTCTCCAGGTCAGGGCAGGGGTTCTCCTGAGTTCTAGGGCTTCTCCCTACTGGTGGCCTGCTGGCAGGCAGAGGAAACCCCACCCCCAAACAGCCATGTCCCTGTGTGACCTCCCAAAACTGATATCATCACACAAGGGACATCACATGGGAATGCTCTGGTTTAAGGGCAAAACTCTCTGGTTTTAAGCTAGTTTACCATAAAGTTTTGCCGTTAAACCAGAGGGTCCCTGTGCAAGGTCCCCGGTGTGATGATGTCACATCCAGGTTATGTCATCGTGTTGGGGACGTCCTAGAACACACACACACACCCAAATCCCCCTGCTAGAGCGATGTGGGGACCAGGATCAACAGAGCTGGAAAGAGATGAGGAAAGCTTTCCCTGCTTCTTTTACGCAATTAAAGGTAAAGGTAAAGGTTCCCT
>NW_015218222.1:0-1391 GCF_001447785.1 Gekko japonicus | reverse complement strand
CCTTCCCCTGCATGTTCCTGAAGCAATTTGAGCCCATGTAACACTCACTTTGCATTTTATGGACAGATTGACACACATGATTTCCATCTTGTCTGTCTGAACCATAAGTAGGGATTTGAATACCAGTCTTCCTAGCCTGGCTGTAAATGCTACACCACACTGGTTGTTTTGTGTGCCTGCTGGCTGTATAGTAAACCACTTCTAGGACTTTATTTTCATTCCTTGTATTGCATTCACCTTTTCTTCCAGCTTCAGAATGATGTTGACTTACTACATCTTTTTGTTTGTTAATCAAGGACATTCTTTGAAATGACCATGTGCTGTCTCGGTGGCCAAGAATCCTTTTCTTTTTTATGGAAATTGAGTTAACACCATGCGAATTATCGTTTCTGTACCAAGGTGCCAAATGGGGATATGCCTATTGTAAGGTGGCTGGAATACGGGATGCTATCTCAGTGCAACTGCTTCTTTCTATTGTACCTCCTCGTTGTCCTCTATAGGTCAAGAGACATACCTTTTTTGAGAATGTATGGGAGCCATTAGCAGTGCAGTCCAAAATGAAATTATACCATGAGGGTAGCACCCACCTCCAAGTGATAATTAATGGAAATATCAAAATCTAGACGCTTCATTTGGGTTAGCTACATTAGAGAGAACAGATGCTAATCTCCTATTCCCTTCACCTGTCATTGTCAGTCACTCTGCTAATACGTTTTGGTTTCTTCCCATTCACATCCCTGCCCATCCTTTTAGGGGACAAAGGGGCTAATTAGACTGTCAACAGGAACAGGTTAGAATGGAAAAGAACTCTTGGGCTCATTCTCTCTCCTTACAAAGAGTGGAACCCCCCCATCATTTTTCTTTAAAATAACTAATAGATAGGTAATTGATACTTCAGTCAGACAAAGTGTGTCCTTTTGTCTCTAATCAAAATTTGCCACACATGCTAATGAGGATGAGGTTGTTCAGTGATTTTATTCAGTCAAATGAAGACCAACCAACATTATTAATTACTGCAAAATAAATAGCATTGCTGAAGGAAGGCTAATTGCAGTAGGTGGCTTACGTAGTGAATGATTGCTTGCTGTGTGCGTGTGGACGCGTGCATGCACACACAAAAAGGGTAATATGGAAAATTTTGATTAGGATGACTGCCAGGAAACTAATCGTTTTTAAAATGAGAAGCATTATGGGTAAGACCTTAGAACTGCTACATCTCCTAATTTTTTTCTATTCCACTGACAGTTTGTTCATGTTGACTTGCATTTTTAAGGTGGCTTGTAAATTTGGCAGAGAGGTTTTTTTTAATTTAGTCATTATTAGCTCTCTTGGTTTTATTGCTAATACCTCTGTTTTAAAGGACTTCCTTGTTAACTGTGGGCAGCAGGTGG
>NW_015218221.1:0-1393 GCF_001447785.1 Gekko japonicus | reverse complement strand
TCTTGCTCTTTTCTGCTGCCACAGACAGATCTATCCCCTAAATAACGATCGAGAAATTATCCTGAGTATGCTAATCTAGTTGTTTTAGTAGGCAAACACACACCGAAACTATTGAGAATAGATATTTAGTGCATTCATTTTCTCTTACAAAATTTGCAATAAGATTAGGGAATTTCTTTACGAGCTGTTTGACTGGATTGAGACATAATGAGGGTAGATGCCTTTCTCTTGTTGTTTTTGCCACTTAACAGAGCATTCGCTGATGTTTTACTTGGTATATGTAATAAGATACCGCTTATAGATTTATAAGGTATCTGCTTCAGTGTCTAAATGTGTTCCTTGACATTAACCAATATTTAGTTATAGAGAGCTTTAAAAGTAAGACTAGAAACTGAAGCTGAAGCAGAGGACATAAGCCCCTGAACCAGAAAATTTTCAGCAGGGGCGGGGGGCGTGTGTCTCTGACATGGTGGTGTCACCTGCTTTCAGCTGCTTTCTGGTGGGGAGGGGGATACAGATGGCCGTTTACAGTGTTTGGGACATCCACCAAGCTTGACTCAGTCTGGGCAATTTCTGACTGGGCTCGGAGTGGCCTTAGTTTGCATGGCCGTCCTTCCCCCTCCCTTTGGAAAATGGGCCCCCTCCATCCCTGCCCACCCAACAGGAGCCCATGAGGTTGTGGGGAGGACCAAAGCACCCAGCACTGTTCCCGCAAGCTGCCCTTCCTTTTCATAAGTGCCCGTCACTCTGCTTCAACTTCCTGGCCTGAGCCCTGGATCAAGAGGGGAATGGTGCAGCTCCCCTTTCCTCACACCCTTAAATGCCCCTTGAAAGGGGGATTGAAAGGAGCTCTTTGCCCATCTCTGCCCCTGCCCTGCTAGTGCCCTTCTCCAAAACAACCCCAATCCCCTGCAACTGTTTTTTTATGGTCCCTCAGCTTGGCGAACCAGGTGGGTCGGGCATTTCTGTTAACCCAAACAATATCTTGTTTGCATCTCTTCCAAGTGGAAATACCAATGATTGCCAAACTGCATGTCCTCACCCTGTTAAAAGTTATACTTCCTTTCCTGTTGCAGAGCCCATGTGGCCTCTGCAAACCCCCTTGAACTGCACCCGGGCGTAGCATCCAAAGAGCTCCTTGGGATGCCTCCCTGCGTGAAGTTGCTGAAGCCTCCTTCTGGACCGCCACCATCTTTGCTTTGGGAATTCATTCTCCTCAGTTCCTCCCTCCCTCTCCTCCCACCAGCCCACCACACTGGCACTCCTTGGCTACCAGAGCTGTGCACCTGGCATGCCCTTTGTCTGCGGGTTACCCCCTCCCTCCCCTCCTGCTCAGCTGCAGCAGAGCATCGGGAAGAGCCAGCGAGGCCATGGCAGGCAGGGGTAAGGAGTG
>NW_015218220.1:0-1393 GCF_001447785.1 Gekko japonicus | reverse complement strand
GGAACCACAATATTCATCAGATAACTTGACAGTTGTGTCTACATTAAGAGATTACCATAATTTATTTTGAAAGTTCCCATAGTCTACCTGAAAGTACTATAACTTGTTCAACTTGGTACTTAGGGGAGAAAAGGGACCTCACAAATTTTAAATGTTGTAATAGTGTTAAAATGTCTCCTGATGGTTAACAGAGGGTTAATGCCCAGGCTTTAATAAGTCCCAGGCCAAATATTTACCTAGTGAACTTGTAAGTGCTGAATCTTATCAACTTGGTAAATGTTGCTGCAAGGAGATGCTGACTTTATGTGAAAGGTTTCAAAGTACAAAACCATGGCTGGTAATTGCCCACCTGACATAATAATCTATATTGACCTTCAAAAGCAGACATCTGATCAGGAGAATTAAAATGGTGCAGCAGGACAAAGTACATATGCAACTTCTGGGTGAGTTCAAAGCCAAACCGATTTAAAGATAGTGTTATGTTGTTGAGTGTTTTTCTCATTAAGCTACTCTGTATACTTTAAATGCTCCCAAATGCAGATTTTTTGAAGACACTGGATGATTTTGATGGCAGTTGAGGGGTGCATGATGGCTCTTATCCTGTAAGTCATCTTTTTGCAAAATAGGACCAGCAAGTGAACAGAGAAATGACCAGATAGCCACATACCTATTATTCTACAGCTGTTCTGAAGATTGTTCCAGTCATTGCCTCTTTGATAAGTAGTAAAATGGGAAACTGTGTGGGTGAAACCAAGAATCCTTTGTATAATACAATGTAAATGACAAGTTAGAAAAAATTCCCCACACACCTCCTCCTCACTGCCCTTTTCTTCAAAGGAAACTTGTCTATGGCATTTAAAAGTATAGCATGCTTGGAAATTAAACACTTGCTGATGAAATAGATTTTTTTAAAAGTTAACTGAGCTATTTTACTGACTTTGGATAGACAGACTTCTCACTGAGATAGCATACCTGTGTCAGTACCAGCTTTTCTAGAGGGGCTTGCATACTTGAGTGCTCCCCATCTTAAACAGTCCCCTATATTTGGAAAGCCAGCATTTTTACTATGGTGGGACTTTTGGGCATCTGAGACCCTAGTAGCAGTTTGAAGCACTTCAGCCCTGATGCAGATTTTAACACTGTAGTGACATCTAGACATTTTCACTCTGTATTTCTCAATATATAATGATGAAGTAAACATCTGATTGTCTCCTAACTTGTAGGAGTTCATTGGAGGGAGTGGAATGAATTTTTCTGTACTGCTAATAACAGACTGTGTGATTGATTTTTCAACATTGTATTGAGAGATCAAGAAACAGTTTGGTGGCTGATTTACTAATGACCTATCATTTGTATAATGTGACTGGTTTCAGTAATGTCTTTACTGAGTGTA
>NW_015218219.1:0-1393 GCF_001447785.1 Gekko japonicus | reverse complement strand
GACTGCAGCTCATTCCCCCAGCCACATCCCAGACTTACATACTTGCCTGTTAGACATGGTTTACCAGCCTTTTCACTTTGTCCTCCTTTTGAGTCAGTGGGTGCTGCTCTAAATTATTTTGTACCAGATTGAACATCTGTCTTTGGATCAGTGTGTTTTATTTATCCACTTACATGTGTTCCACCAGGGAAGGCCTAGGTCTTGTGCTATGTTTTTTTTCTCATACATAAGAAGCGTCCTCTCAATACAATGCTGGTTTAGTGTGATATGTCACAAATTGTACCCAGACACTTGAACATGTGCAGAGGAACAGTAAGCCTCATTAACATATCACAAATCATTTTATAAGTTTTCCTCATCTTAGAGAGACATTGCCAGCTTGAATGAGGAGGGAGATATGCTGCTGTACAAGAGCCATAGGTGCATGGAACTGGTTACATGCTTCTATAAGAATGATCACAGCCTAATCTCTTTTTTTCTGGGGGTGGTACTGCTGTCATTGGCCCCACTCCGAATGACTAAACCCTCACACTCTTCCTTTCTCCCTTGATATGCATGCTGTCGCCACAGGCAGAACAAGTGCTTCTTCCCCCTCTTCCCTTTTGCCAGCTAATCGGAGGGCAGGCAGCAGTTATCATTACTGCCAGTGGGGGCTACTGCTCGTTCACCAGGCAGAGGACCAAGAGAAACCAGTGGTGACTAGGAATAGCAGCTGTCCCTGCTTGCCTGCCTTCTTGATCTGTCTCATGACCGCACTCAGGAGGGACAGCTTCTTGCCATGCCCCCTTCCCAAAACTGAAACTGACTATTTTCCTTGCCACCTCCCAGCTAAAGTAGCTTATTAAAATATTTATAGAAGTGGGTCCTAGCACAGCATAATACGGTAGAATATTGGATGAAGAGAACTGGGTTCAAATTGCCAGCTTGGCTGGGCTAGTCATGTTGTCTCATCTTAACATACCTCATGGGCTTGTCGTAAAGACAAAACGTGTATCCTCCCTATATTTCACAGATGTAAAGAAACTGAAGTAAATTGAGGATCACTTCACAAGCCCCATGATTGCACCTTGTGGAAAACCCTTCTCCTCCTCATTTATGGTGGCAGTGTTCATTTTCTGTGCAATAACCCATCCTCCACTGATTGAAAACCCAGTGAGGATGATGGTTGTTTTGGTGAAAGGCACGCTAGAAAGACACAACTGTTCTACAGCAATTCTAGCTGTACTTCAGGAGCTGCAGCTATGAAATGGCAGACTGTGCATTGCATGGGACCTTACTGTTCGTGTCCTAGCATATCCACTCAAGTAGACTAGAAGTGATCTGCATCTATTCCCAACTCTGAGATTTAGCTTCAAAGAACTCTAGAGGTAGGGTTGCCAAATGGTTTTTGGCC
>NW_015218218.1:0-1393 GCF_001447785.1 Gekko japonicus | reverse complement strand
TAACAAGACCAAGCTCAGTCCACTGGTTTCTTTGAAACAAAATAGGCAAACCCAGCTGACTGGGGGGGGGGATCACAAAATTGGGGCAAGAGTTCTCCATTTTAAAAACCATCAGCTTTGGTGGAGAGACATAATTGCACAACACCTACATTTCTTGTGCTCCAGAGGATGCTGCCACACCTAGATATTTTCCATGGCCCACATCTCAGGTCCCAGGTTCCCTCAGGTACATCATTTTCATTGGGAATACAGAAGAGCCATTCTGTAAATAGAAGTTCATACTGCATCCCAAGTGCACCAGCTGACCAGAGACATTTAGGCCTTTAACAACTGCTTTTTAACATGAATAGACTTATTCTGGGAAAGAAAAACGTAGCACAGGGAGCTTTGTGTGCTTAAGTGCAGGGTCTGGAGAAAAGGAAAGCCGTGGAAGTGGGGGAGGGACTGCTAAGGGACAAGCCAGCAGACCCATTTTAACTTGCAAAATTGGGGTGGAGGGAACAGAAGAAGGTGATTTGGGCAAGTGCAACTCCAGCATCCTGTGAGAAAGACATCAGCAGTGACATTAAAGAATCTCCATGATGGAAATAGAAGAAAATAGACTGTATTGACGTAAGGAGTGCTGTATGTGTTCTGGGATCTTCTCCAGCCAGATTCTGAGTGCTGAAACATCCACTCAGTTCCAGCCGGGAGCACTAATGGAAACTATTGCAAGCAGCTCTTTCCTTGTTCTTTCAAGAACCAATCTGAAGTCACAATGTGGTCTTTCAACTGTTCATACACTCAGAGGGAGCATGCCCGGTGCTGACGATGGTCTGGAAGCTCCTAGACCTGGTGGTGGCCCTTGATCAAAGCCATTTACTGCCCTGTTGAAAACAAGAGAAGTCAGTCACCAAGAAGCAGACAGGCAAAAAGATGCATTCCAGTTGCATTCCAGCACTGCATACAAAACTCAACCCATCTCCTAAGGGCTACCCACTCATGCAGCACTGCACTTCCCTTCTGCCATAATAAAAGCTAAATACAGACATGCTTATCAATGCACAACTGAGATGGAAGAATCTAAAAACTGTTAATCATCTGTGAACCAATAACTGAGCTCCTGGAATCCACATAGTAAAGAAGAAGAAGCACACCTTTTCACAGATACTTCTCCTCTTTGAAGACTTCAAACCAGCAGGACAGCTTCAAGCTTAGGAAGCTATAGCCCTTTGTGCTGACAGAATTATCTGGTGATCCTGAGATCTCCCAAACACAGGAGTTTGCAAGAGACATGTGGCCCCATTTAGATGACGCTAGCATTACCTCATGATCAATTATTTTAACAAACTGTGGTTGTCCACTGGAAATAGGAGGTTACCATATAAAAATTTACCCCCATTTTTGCAGGATG
>NW_015218217.1:0-1394 GCF_001447785.1 Gekko japonicus | reverse complement strand
CCTAGCTTAAAGGCATAGTACATACTTAGGATCCAGAAGATCCACTTTTTTACACCCATAAGAATCTCAGGCTGCCATGTTGGGAAAAGCCTCCGCTTGAGACCTTAGATTGCTGATGTCAGGAGGAGTAGACTTTGCAGGGCTAAACAGACCAGTGCTCAGAATAGCACAGCTTCACATGCTAATATCTGTACCCAGCATCAGGATTCATTCTAACACATTTGCTGACGTATAGTAAGAATTACTTACAAATACAGATGTGGCATGATAGTTTTATGTTAATCTTCCCTAGCCAATTCAAGATTGTCTATAGAAATCAGGCTGAGATGAATTTTCCATTCTTCTGCACAACCATACAAACCTTTGTATTTATTTTAACAGCAAATTTATTAATTAATCAGTTAATAGCCATATAGCTAAGAGACTGATAAAAAGAACCCTTTTAATTTATTACACAAGGGAGGTCCATTGATCAGTCTCTAATTAGTTAAATCAACAGCATTTCTGTCCTCTAAATTAGGTTTAACTGGGCTGTGGACTGTTACATATAATTGTTCTATGTGTATGACAGAGTTTCAGGAAGGGTTGGAAGGAGGTTAATTGTGGGGTAATACCTCCCTGCCACCAACTGTCTGCCACCAGCTGACATGGATCTTTAGGAGACAACAATGAAAAAGAACTGCAGATAGCAGTAGTATTGAGTCATTTATTTATTTTAAGTAGGATATGGAAATTGCCTACTATGGTTTTGTTTCAGGGAAGACAATTCAGCTGTGAGGAAGATTTTCTTCCCATGGAGCAATCTAAGCATCACGGTTAGTGCTTCTGCATCTCTGTAGGAGGAGGTTCCTTCCCACTCTGTCCCCTCTTGCTGTTTGCATTGTCTCTTGGGATTCATCAGATAGACACAATGGATTTGCTTACAACTCCTTGAAATAGTTTCCAGGGCTTTAAACCACAGGAGGAGTCCAGTTCCAAGCAGAGACAGCTCAATGGCTAAGGTTAGACCCCCCCAGAAGACAGGGTATCAGATGAAAAGGTCATTATCAGTGTGGGGATTTTTGAGACCCCTATGGTCTTGCTGCTGGCATTCATAAATATATTATACTCATATTAATTTTTGCCTTTTCATTCTTGAAGCTATTATCTGAAGCCAAGGAATCTTAGACAATACTCAGAATCTCTGGTTTTGCAAGGACCCATTTTTAAAGGCAATTACAAACCTGACCTAAGAGGTTTTGAGAATAATGTAAACAATGGAAGAATCTTGCAAAAATACACATTTGGGATATTTGGGAGCATTGCAGACAAAGCAACATCACTTCTGTCAGCTTTACCAGAAGTGACATCATGGTGTTTGAACTGACATTTATTTATTTATTTATAATTCGATT
>NW_015218216.1:0-1394 GCF_001447785.1 Gekko japonicus | reverse complement strand
GCTCTGGGAGAGTGAGTGAAAGTCTCGCCGTCTTCTCTCCCTGTACAGGAATGGTACGAAGAGCACACCCGGAAAGAAGAAAACCAGCTCCTATGGCAAGATGACGAACAGCTGCTCAGCCAGCCCTTGCCTCCTCCGAGCCTCCGGCAGCGTGCTCAGACCATTATCTAGGCCAGGCTAACTCCAGCTGCTTCAGCCTGCGCATTAACCATTTCGTGTTCCCTTACTCTGCAATGTACGTACTGTATTAATGCATAGCGTAGAGGGGAAGCCAAACTTCTCCCGGCGTCCTTTTGGTTCAGGGGGTCCAGGAAGACAAGCAGCAGAAGCCTCCAGGGCTGATTCTCCTCTTTGAGACAGACACTGCCAGGCATCCTGGCCCAGAGCAGGAGGCTCCAGCGCACATCTTGAAACCAGTTTGGTGGACTGGCCAATAGACAAGGGTGAGATGGTACTACTTACGAGTAGGGGGATCCACCTGGTATACTTGTGCGATCTGTGTCATACAAAAGCAGGAAGCTTCCTTTTGCTAATTCCCCATAGGCAATCCACTCTGTGTGGCGAAATAATACTGCCTTCCCAAGTCTCAGGTGCGTCCCATTCTCCTTTGAGCAGCCACACGCCCAGCATCCTGGAATGACCACTAGCACTGACATAAATGGAGCGTGGCTGCCCAGTTCATAACAGGACTGCTTCTCTCCTTTAATGGTTCCCATATAAGAAATTAGTTCCTGGCTTCAGTAAGCTGCGCGACACTTGGTCTCCCAAGGAGGTTTGTTTCTTGATAGGCATAAGCCACTTTCTTTTTTTAACTTACCACAGTCTGAAAACTGATACGCCAGGATCCTCCTCTGAGGAAAAATTTTGTCGTCCCTAATGGTATCTGTGGTGTACAAAAACCCATCAGCTTACATTATGGTCCAGAGAGAAGTGTAATAATGTTGCTGAAGCTGCCTTGGCCGTGGCAGATATTAAAGCAATAAAAGAGGGGGGGGGGAATGGTCAGACTTGCAGTCCTTGCACGGGGCTTTTGGGTTGGGCCCAATCGCTTCCTGCATTCTGCAGAGAAATCTCAACCCTTTTATTAGTCTCAGGCACTCTCACAATAGGAGAAAAGCGACAAGTGAGCCATCTTGGCTGTGTTTATTTGTGTGCAGCATCCTTTATCAGTCCCAGAAAGTAATGTAAAACTGCCTTCCGATAACAGAACAAAATACTGCCTGCTTCCAGGCCGTTGCTGGAACCCCAGACAGCCAGCATAATTCTCTGCCATCTGTATTTTGCTATTTTGAGTATCCCTTACAATATATAGGAGAAAGGAATACATGAATTTGCTGAGGTGGACAAGCAGGGTAACTGTGTAACCCAAAGGTGTCTAAGTGAGGGGATCTAAT
>NW_015218215.1:0-1394 GCF_001447785.1 Gekko japonicus | reverse complement strand
CCCCCCCATTGCTTGCCCCCCCCCCCGATAGATCAGTAATCTGATTTGGTCTTTGAAGCTTTACATATGTTCATATGAGCTGTCTGGTTTACAGATTCCTTTTAGGATCCATCCTTGTTAGCTTAGCATATCCCAGATACTTGAACTTTGCTGAGAAGCAGTTATTTTCTATTTTTGACTTCTATCATATCATTCTTCTGTCTGCAGCTAACTGCTTTCCCCCACTGTATATTTCTGGTTATGCTTTCTTGAAGCAAAATGTTCCGGAACGCACGGGGCAGTGCTTTCATAAAAGGCTCATTTTCAGGGGTAATCCAGCAAAACGTGAAGGCCAGTGATGTTTTCACAAAGTCTGCGTTACAGTAAATGTAGCATTACTTATGGGGCAGCATCATGGAAAAGGTTTGGTGGCACTTAAATAAACTAATGGAGACGGGGTCAGTCCTCTGACCTCGGAGCAACTGAAAGACACAGTGACAAATGGGGCTTGTGCAACGGTGAGAAGAAAAGGAAAAGGTTTTACGTATGCAAAGAAAATCCGAGTTGTTTCTGCTGAGCAGCAGTTCCTTTTGTTTGGGGGGAAGTTTTATCCTACAGAAGGGGATGGATTTATATTGCCAATTAATTCATCTCAATGAAAGCCTGGTGATATTTTGCAGGCTGTAAACCGTATTCAGAAGACTCAATTAGCACTGTTAAAGCGCTTGTAAGTAAAAATAGATAAAACCTGCCTCTTAGAATGAGGGACACAATGTGCTCGCTTTAGCAGCCTGAAATGATGAGTGATCTCTAGTCTACATTGCCTAAGGATTATGAACAAACAAGGGTAACACTTAAAGACTGTCTTAGCAAGTTTCATGATAAACAGCTGGAATGGGCTCATTTTCTCTTTCTGGGGTTAGTAGGGATGAATGGATCTGAACAGGGTTTTTTTGTTTGTTTACAGGCCTGGAAGTTGTCCTGCATCCCCCTCCTTGATTTGTATCGAACTGGCAGAGTTTTTCAAATTGATTCTGGAACTTGAACATACCAAGATTTCTGCAGCATGTACTCCTTTTTGTCCACTTGCAATGTTGTCCTTTGGTATTGTTTGTTACTGATATGCTGATAAATATCCTGGCAGGGGAGGAAGTTGGGAAGGTCATGCTAGCTTTCCGGTAGCAGCTGAGTTCCACTTGGGCTGGGTTTGTTTTCTTCTCTACTTTCTGTGACTTAGCTCTTGGCCACTGGCTCTTAACTCCTGGCTTGCAGCCTGGAGCCCAGGATAGCCAGCCCAAGGAATCAGGACCCAGCCAGGATGTGTTCAGGATGCATTGTCTTATTTATTTAAATGATAATGTTTAAATGGGTTGCTTTGGAAATATGTGTCAGCTGCTTTGAGTCCCTCTGGGGAG
>NW_015218214.1:0-1395 GCF_001447785.1 Gekko japonicus | reverse complement strand
AGGCAATGGCAAACCACCTCTGAATCTCTATTGCCTTGCAACACCGCTGGAGTTGCTATTAATTGCCTGCAACTTGATGGCAAAAACAAGACAAGATAGGAGACATTTTTTCATATGTATATTTCATATATAGGTATATTTCATATATTTCATATATCAGCATGGTAACTTTTCAGATGAATCCTTTTGATATGGAACAAGTTTCTTATGTAACAGTCTGTCAAAAAGAGTATCATTATCACACAAAGGTATAAATAATGTATATTCACATTATTAAACAAAGTTCTTTTCACTTTTTGTCCGACAGTCATCATTAGTAAAAATTAAACATACATAAATCAGTTCCTCCCAAATCACTGCATGTCACAAAAATCACCTTTTTTCATGAAACCATGTGGAAGTCCATCTTTTTTCCCCTCCCCCCAAAAGTATTCACAAATTTGAGCAAAGATATCATAGGATCTTAATGGGCAGGACTTGATGGACTAATCATCTCATTTTATCTCTCCTTCCCCCAAGACAGGTTTATCCTGTGGCTAAAGCATCCTCAGTAAAGGTCGCAAGTTGTCTGTACTGGCAGCATGCTAATTTGTTTATTGTTTATTAAATTAAATTTCTAGACTGCCCTCCCCTGCAGAACAGGGCTCAATAATCAAAAGGGTCCTGAAGACAGTTAAGATAACAGAACTTCGGTTGGCAGAGGCTTCTAATACACAAAGCAGACAAGAGATATTTCAGGATTATATGAAAATATATGCTGATGCGCACTGAAAAGGCCCTTTTCTATTAATACACAATTTCTAACCTGTACATAAATTCACAGAAGACATATTCTGTGGACATTCTGGGAGCTATGTTTTAATTCTTTGTCAGCATCCCCCCCCACCTTTTCTGGTGAGCAACTCACACAAAAAGAACAAGGAATTGACTTTTCTTTCTGGCAAATGTTGCCGTTGGCAGAAGCAAAAGGAATACTTTCTCTCTGCTTAAATAGCTGACCTCAGAGACTGAGTATAAGAAGACTATGCAAGTTTTAAAGATCAAAAATAATAACAAGAGAGTTAGGAGAATTATATTCCAAAGCAAAAAGCAATGCACAGCATAAGAAAATCAGGGCCACCCCACACATTCTCTATATGGGTATCACTTCTATGTGGGAAATTCCTTGTACCTGCATATACCTAATGAGGTGTGATGAAAACACACACACATCTAAGTAAATTGTGTATATTCTCAGTACAAAATAGTAGGTGGGGGATATGGTAAAGCAAAGGAACATGAAGATAACTACTGATACCCATGAAGGTGCTGGTCATCAACTCTGGCTCAGTGAAGAACTGAATATGTGTTGCAAATGCCCCCTCTTTCTTTCAAGAAGAAGAAGAAGAAGAAGAG
>NW_015218213.1:0-1394 GCF_001447785.1 Gekko japonicus | reverse complement strand
AATTTGCTCTTCATCAGGTGAAGTGTGGCAGAGTGGCAGCAGGGGAGATGGAGCCCTTTTCCGGGGCTGTTTTGGCCTCCCAGTCTGCCGCTGAATATAGGTTGTGTGTACAGAGACCAGGGAATAGGGCCAGTTACCCTGAGCATCCCCCTCTCCCTGAGGGGGCTATAAACTGTTCCTTTTTCCACCAGTATTCCTACTTACTGTGGGCTAACTTTAGCTGAGGTCACAGGGGTTGACTGAGCCTCCCTGTGCTGACCTTGTGATCACTGCCTGCCAGGAAGTGAAGCTGCTACACAAATATTTCACAACCTCAAATTCTAGATCATTAGGGGATAGTTTGGTATGCAAATAATAAAATCTACTCTCTGTCTATCAATTCATATGGTTTAATTAATAAAGAAATTATTCATGTTTTGTCTGGTCTGCAGGGACTAATCATCATATATTACCCATCTCTTCCTGAGTAGGAATAATCAGGGTGGAAGAGTTAAGAAAATGGGAGGTAGAGACAGGAAAATTAGTGAGCCAGAGACATAGGTGATTATCCTAAGCAACTCTCCAATTATTTATAACCTTGATTCATGTATATAGTAAATATATCTCTTTTCTCCAAGCTTGTTGACACCTATAGTAATTACTCACTGAAAGGTAACTCTCTGTGGCTCCATTTCTATTTTCCTTAATTGCTCAAGTACTGGCTTACACTAGATCAACATTGATGAGCAGTGACATTGTCCTGTCAGCCAAGTAATTTGTTGGCAGCAAATGCCATTGACAGTTTAGTCTCCATCTTTCAAAACTCCTCATGCAAATAAGACACCATAATTAGCACTGACCTTTGCCTAATGCCGGTTGCCAATCACTCATGCACCATCCTCAGGGGCTGCCTTCTTTGATCCAAACAATGGGAGTGGAAAACAAATGACGGTAGCAGAAGCAAAAGAGAATGACAAGCATGTTTTTGCAGGGCTGATTCATGACTCCTCTGAGTTTATGGGGGCTGGCTTATTTTTCTGTCCTAGGGAGACTCCCCACTCATGACTCATTTGCCATGTGCAGATCCTTTCCATTTTTCATGTCACCATTTACCAATAGAAAGGTGCTTTGCCATGGCATGGATAACTGGGAATCTATATTTATGATGTATATATAAGATGACAAATTCAACATGATCAGGAAAATGCTGGGAGGGGGCAGGGAAAGCTGTCCTCAGGAGTTCCTCGAGTGTGTATGATCAATGTTCATTCTGGTTTGGTGAATGAAGACCTGCTGTGGATATAGAGGACATTGACTTCAGCAAATCTTTTGTCATGGTTCTATGAAATATTTTCAGAGGCACATCAGAGAAATGGATCCATCAGCTCTGATAGGTCCCTGAACAACAGGCTTAC
>NW_015218212.1:0-1395 GCF_001447785.1 Gekko japonicus | reverse complement strand
GCTACGCACCCTGCATCTGCACTAGAAATTCCGTCTTGATCCTGCGGGCGGCTTCGCTTTCGTTCTCATTGCGAGAGCCACACAAGGAGTCCACCTCGTCTATGAAGATGATGGAGGGCTTATGCTGCCGGGCCAGCTCAAACAGGTTCTTCACCAGCCTGAAGCAGGAAGAGAGGGGACGGCTCAAGACCGAGCGCAGAGAGGCCACGAGACCCAGACGCGCAGGGCAACGGAGCCCCAGAAGGCAGCCGGCCCAGTCTGCACCTCTCCTCTCTCGGCTCCATCCTGCCCAACGAGCCAAACCCTCTGTTCCAGCCCCTGCACTCACTTTTCGCTCTCCCCCAGCCACTTGGACACCAGGTCGGAGGAGGAGATGGAGAAGAAGGTGGAGTTGCCAGCCTCGGTCGCTACGGCCTTGGCCAAGTAGGACTTCCCCGTGCCAGGAGGGCCGAAAAGGAGGATCCCTCGCCACGGGGTGCGCTTGCCTGGGGGACAGACAGACAGACAGAGACAGCCTTACCCCACCTTCGCAATACTCCACGTGGCCAGGGGACGGCAAAGGGGACCCCCAGGAGGCCTTACCTGTGAACAGGTGTGGAAACTTGATGGGCAGAATGACAGCTTCTTTCAGGGCCTCCTTGGCCCCCTCCAGGCCAGCCACGTCACCCCACCGCACGTTGGGCTTCTCCATCACCACGGCCCCTGTGGCGGGAAGGCAGTTGGCCCCACGAACGCCACGCACTGCCCACCCCGCCCTGCCAGGAAGGGGCCACCAGGCAGCAGCCTCTCACTCCCAGGGGCTGGCGGCAAGCGCCACCCGCGGCTCCGGCCCCCGAGTCCCAGCCTTACCCATCAGCTGCTCTTGCAGCTTCTTCTTCTCGGGGTTGTCTCCCTCGTTGTCACTGTCGCTCCTGTGGAGGGAGGCACCTGGTCAGGTGGGATGGAGCAGCCCCCTCCCCGCCAGAGAGGAACGGGCTCCGGAGACACGGAGGGCCCAGACCGCACTGACGGCGGCCTGCACATCCGCTTTGGCTGCAGGCGGAGGGGACAGAACCTCTGCTTCCAAGGGCAGCCAAAGGCAGGAACTGGTGAGCAACTCTCCACAGCCCTTTTTTTTATAACCAGGTCTCCACCGAGAACGTGAAGCCACACATCAGCAACAGCTGGGCAGGGAGGGGGAACAGTCCGGCAGCTCACAGAGCTGCTCCCCATCATTCAAGGAAGGAAGCCAGGTCCCCCGGCCTCTGCTCAGAAAAGCCAAACTGCGCAAACGCAGGGAGCGCCGATGCCAGGTTCTGCATCGATCGCTTATCGCCTAGGGAAGCGCATCACGATAGAGGACGTGATAAGGGGAGGCATGACAGGGGCTTATAAAATTGTACATGAGATGGAGAG
>NW_015218211.1:0-1396 GCF_001447785.1 Gekko japonicus | reverse complement strand
TTTTTTTACTATGCTTGATGGCTACTATAACTTCCTGACAGCTGTTTTGCTAAGAAAATATGCTGCTATGGCTACAATGGGTGATCCACAAGCTGAGAGTTTTGAATTTACTTTTAATTATTTTAAGGCACATATTAATGATATTTAAGTGTATTCTATGTAAGGCATTCGTGTACAGCTTTTCTAGAATCTTTCTGAAAGTGCTTGCAGACCATAAAAATTACAGAATACAATAAGGATCAACATACATATAAACAGTTCTATATAAAATCACAGCAAGCCTAAGAATCACCATATGCCATATTATTTGGCATGGAAACTTTGGAGAGCTGGATTTCTCCCCTACCCCAGCAGCAGTGATGAATATGGAAAGCTGGTTTTTCAACCTTGTTCTCACGAGAAGCGAGGTACAGCACAACAACAAAAGACATCACATACATGAATTTCCTGCAGTGTGTCCACTGAGCATTGATTGTAATATTCATGCCTGGATGAACATTCTTAGAAGTGAACTCATTAAACTCAAGCAAGTAACGGGTTTAAATAGAATTTACATGGTCAATAGCTTACAGGAGTAAACACAGCACTTTGGTCCAAAATTATACTTACCTTGTACTTATGTCTACCGTTTCTGACATCAAGACTAGCTATGAGCCAGCTTTCTGAGGGCTCTGTGGTTGTCCAAAGCAAATTATCAAAGCTTTCTCCTTCTACTCTTAGATACAGATTTAAGGTGGTGGGATCTACAGGCAGCTCGGAAGATGTTGCAATCTGATATATAAGTCTGATACAGCTCCATTCTTCAGAATGCAGATCAGGACTCAGTAATACAGCTGTGTCACCATTTGTTCCCTGTGAGGTATCCACAGAAATATAATGACCTAGTAATGCACAAACAATATTATTAGTATTTATCATTAATTTTCCAGTCATTATTGGAAAGTTACGTGGCATTTCTCTTCCATACATTAGTTTCCATATGCTACCTCCCCCCAATACTAGATTAGATCCTAACAGCTGTTTTGCAAACAAAACTGGGAGGAGGAACCCATTTTGACCTCCAAAATGGCTATATTAGGGATGTTCAGATCTGCTTGGAAAAAAAGCTGCAGTGAACAGGGAAATGTGGTGAGATCTAGTGGAAAAGTTTGTAGGATCCAACTCACACACTTTATTTTTAAAGACACATGCACACATATCCATGTTTTACAATAAATACAAGTATTATTTAGGAGAGTAGCCCAAAAATTTATTTTGCTGAAATTCTGCATGTTTGGCAAATTTCTGGGTATCAGAATGGAAAATCTGTAGCCTTATTGGGAACAGATATGTATATTACCTTTCCTATATAGTGTTGGTACTACATATCTTAAAACCAGGGCTGCAAAGACTCCCA
>NW_015218210.1:0-1396 GCF_001447785.1 Gekko japonicus | reverse complement strand
TTTTTCTACAAAAAAAGCCCTGCCGGGAAGGATGAACAAGGCACCTTCTTCCCTACTTTCCAGGCAAAATCGCCAACCCCTCCCCCTGGGGCGGACCAGAGTATGGTGAAATAGATTCCTGCGGGGGAGGGATGACGGTTGGCCTAGCACCAGTACCCAGCCTGAGCATCCCTTATGAATGGAGAGTGTGACACACAGACGCTCCAAATGGAAACGGTGGCCACTGTGAGAACCGTCTCGAGAGTAATTTCCTTCAGAGGAAGCCTAAATGTACAATGGAAGGGCCAGTAAAGGCTGGAACACTGAGTGCAAATGTAACATAGAATGGAATGGGGAGCAGTTCTTTAGCACAACCCCTTTGAGAACTCACACACTAAGGACGAGAGGACAGTTTATTTCTGCTGCTGCTCCAGGCCAATACGCCATTCAGGGCTGACAGCTCTCAGAGATGTGGTACTAAGTTGTTTTTGCAGGTTTGCCTTGCAGAAACACCAAAGTATTCCCTTCCTTCCTCTCTCTGCTTTCTATGGGATCAAGCTCTTCTCGGACCACCAGCCGAAAGCTTTCCAAGTATTCTTCAGCACCTTATTAGTGCAATTCCTCCGAAAAGAAAGGAGGTGGACAGAACTGGTCAAACTGTAGATGAGGCCCTCTGAAACAGGAAGCCCAGCTTGTTCCTTCAGGCTGCTGTTGGCTGACAGAATCGAGAGTTCCAGAGACTGAGGTCTCCGAAGTCAGAGGGGGCCTGCTAGGATTCTGTTCATGTGATGAAATCCAATTTGCTGAAGGAACAAAGAGAAACGGAGAACTCCGGGTCAGTTGAGTGACAGTACCGTACACGTTCGGATGCCAGACATGAACCTGTCTGGTTATTTTATTTTTTAGGGCTGGAAAGAGGCCGAACCATGTACCTTGAACCTTCTCACTATCGCTGGACCTGAGGTTGCCGCTTCCATTCAGACCGTAGAACTATTTGGCCAGTCCACTCTGACTTTGGAGACCCCTGTTATGTATGTGCTCTGTCCTGATGGAACCAAGGTTGCTCTTTGCTGAGGCCATTGGCTATCCGTGAGGCAACAGGGCTAGAGGATGTCCTTGCTTGTTTATAGGGGACTTGTTTTCAGTGTGTACAAACACTTGACTGTTCTGTACTTACAGTGAGAAAGCCTCCAGCACCAGTCTAATCTTTTCAGCTCTACCATGCTGATGTTCCTTGAGCTGTGATTTCCTGTATGATCAAGAATTCTGATGCTTTGTCTGGACTTCCAAACTTTGAGGACTCTATGAAACAATCGTTGGAGGCTTTTGAGGAACTTGAAAGCACACCCTTCCCTGACTGTTCTTAGTACACAGGGATCTGATGTAGACTTGGACCGTCCTATGTGCTGCCATGGAG
>NW_015218209.1:0-1397 GCF_001447785.1 Gekko japonicus | reverse complement strand
AGGGAAGGACAGGGTATACATCCAATCTCCTTTTCTTCTTTTTCTCTCAGCATTTACTAAGCTGTCCATTTCAAGATGCAGGTATTTGTTTGCTTACATGCTTGAATGTGCCCCACAAAACGTATGTGCATATATTTTCCCTTAATAGCATACTTCTCTATCTGCAGAGCTTCTTAGTCCCCCCCCCCTTAATTGGAGTATTCAGGTTTGCATGCCACATACACACATGTGTACAAACACTTGCATCCTAGTCATAAAAAGTAGTATAGCCCAAGAAAATAATTTGCTGTATCCTCACCCGTTTACATTATTAACATAGACGGAGTGGTTAGAATTCCTAGGGACAGTATAGCAGTTACCCAGTTTGGTTTGTTTTGGTTGAAAGGGCACTGGATAATGTCTTTGAAATATTTGCTTTGTTTGTGGGTTTACAAGAAGAGCACAGGTGGAGGCACAGTGGCAAAATTAAAGGGCCACAGATCTGATATCCCACATCTGCTCCCCAGAGAGGTCTGCATCCCCCCGTGCTTCATCTTCAGCCAACTCTCATGTATCTCTCCTTGTCTCTTCTTCCAAGCTCCGAAAAAGTATCTTTCTTTGTGCGTACCTTCCCCTTCACTGCCCCACTCCAAGTTGCGGTGGATAAACCATTCACGCTCACTGATCTTTGCCTTCACTGATGAAACATCTGCTGACCATTCCAGGCTATCAGCCCAAAGAGGAATAACAAGCCAGCAGCCATAACACCTTGCCTTTCCCAAAGGAAATCTTGTTCCCTGGATCAGTTTTAAAGGGCCTAGCTCTTCTGGCAAAGAAATTCAAAGGACAGGTTAAGAAGAAATTTAAAAAATAGGTGATAAAGTTCTTTACAAAGTTACTTTTCAATAACCATGGCATTTTCCCCATTTGGACTAAAACTAATCCTCTTTATAATTTCCATTCAAACCATCACCATTGGCTGCGCAAAAAGACAATGTTCACCTTTTCATCCAAAGCTTGCTTTTAACTACACACTTGTTTGCCTGAAGATAACCAGTCGTTCAGACTTTCAGCTTCATTTTTGCTACTCACAATCACAAGTGAAGCTTTATCAGACCTAAAACAGCCTACCCAGTTCTCTTACTTAATCAAAGTCCTGAGATAATTAATTACCCATGCATGGTTAAGGCAAAGGTGTACAAATTCCAATTTGCACTATCTAAGCTGCATTCTAGAAAGAGACATGTTTAGGCATTCTCCTTAGTTCATATTTCCTTTCCATAACCCCTATCATATGTCTGTAATTTCCCACTTTTGGAATCTCTTCATTTGCCAGTGCTCCTGAAATACATTCAACAACCAAAGAAGCTTCTTTAAAAAACAAACAAATGAACAAACCCACCCCAAATTCACATATA
>NW_015218208.1:0-1397 GCF_001447785.1 Gekko japonicus | reverse complement strand
CCACTACACCAAACTGGCTCTCTAGCTCACAGGTAACCCTTTGCCAGTTTTCCAAGCCTTGAAAAATGTTTAAACCTTTATCGTTCAAACATTTAATATTTTACGTCCTGAATGATGACTGGTAGATAAACATGTGAACTGACTTCCTTTGGCCATCACTGTATTTTACATTATTAATATCACACACGCCTGACTACACCTAGTCACTCATTCGAATGAGTGTGTGAATCACAGATGTAACTCTACTTTGTTATGTCTGTGAGTCACATCCGTTAACCTAAACAAGTAGCTAGACTCAGCAACTGCTAAACATGTACATATGAACTAGCCCATAAGCCTTCAAAATAGAGCCATGCAAGGCTAAGGAATCCCAATGTTTGCAGAAAAATCAGAAATGATTTTAATGGAGGTAATTCCCCCACACACAAAAAAGTAAGACCAATCTCCGGGCATGCGCAGACATCACAACGACAACATTATATAAAAATGGCATCAGACACTGCCTGGCTACCAACAAGATCCGTGAGAAAGAGGAAAGTCAAGGATAGAAAAGGAGAATAGGCTGGGTGGGGAGGGAGAGCCAGGACAGGACGGAAGAAGACCCTTGAAGGGACGGACAAAGTGACGTAGACTGGCAACAGAGCAGAAATTCAACAGCATGCAGAGGTATTGTCCATTCCCATCCCATCCTCTTTTCATATCACAATACAAATAAGTGCCCATATTTATATAGTTTCTCATTAAATCCCACACATAGCACAGCCTCAAGAACATCAATCCTCTGTAAGCCAAATTAGAAAGTGCAGGATATGAGACACAACCCTAGGAACCTGACTTCTTCAGATCTTCATTCTCTGAGGGTACTTTTAGCCAGAACAAATTGTAGGTCAGAGCAATTATTTGTAAATTACTTTGTATTGCGTTTGTATCTGAGTTTTCAGTGCAGTGGAATCTGCAGTAGGAAAGGCTATTTCCTGGAGAGGCACTGTCAGTTCCCCTTCACACCCACCCACAGTGGCATGGGAGCTGTTTCGCCATCGTATAATAATCCCATGTGGCGGCAGTATGTGAGCAGAGTCAGGAACGTGGGCCCTGCCCAACCAATCACAACCCAGCCGGCATGACAACAATGATATTTGGGAAAGGCCCATGTAATTGGTGCTACCCACATGATTCCAGAAATAGAACAAATCCTTTATATACATCCCATAGTGCATGGGATTGCACCACAGAGGAGTAACTCCTAGTTCTCTACTACTATACGAATGGTATCTAAGAAATATGGCCATCTGGATGACAATCTTGTGTGACCCAACCTTGATAACAGTTGGAAAGCTAAGGCAGTTATGGCAATCATGTAGGGCTTTCAGCTGTGGTTAGTATAAAGGGAAAGCATA
>NW_015218207.1:0-1398 GCF_001447785.1 Gekko japonicus | reverse complement strand
GAACCAACAACCTTTTCTTTTGCATATATACTCAGAAGTAAGCTCCATTGTTCCATATGGTAAACTCTCAAGTAAGAGTGCAAAGAACTGCAGTGTTAGGAGAATGTCATCTTATAAAGATGACCAATCTTGTAATCTTTACTGTACTGAAATGCTGTGGCCCAGGAAATATTCAAGCACAGTGATCTCTGAGCATACAGGGTGGAACAGTCTCACTGCCAGGAGAAGGACTGGAGAATAACAACCCTACTTGTTCTTGTTCCTCAGTATCCATGTGCTATTTCAAGAGTAAATGGCCCACCCTGTATTTTTAGTTCTGTATCTTGTCATTGTTCCGCATGTAAGGTATATTTCAAGAGACTTTTTTTTAAAAGCCAGCATAATGTAGCATTGCCACTGTTATTATCTCAGTGCGAGCAATCACAGTTCTCTTATTTCCAGTGCATACAAAGAGAATGCTAACACTTCACCTCGCAGCTTATCATGGATATGAATCTGGACATTATTATTAGCAACATGTTGTGCACTTCCACACGCTGTCCACAAGCATGCTGATTTGGAAGTCCCAGCGAATTCACTAAGAACTATTTGACCTGCAAAGAGCTATAGCACAAATGCGTAATAAAACAATTGCCTGTTTTCTTTAATGCAGCACTTTCCTAACATTTTAAGCAAAACATTACAAGGCACAGATTTTAAATAAGCAATGGTGATGTAATTTGAGGATTTTTCTTCTTAAAATTTAATTATTTATACCTGTGGGGTTGTAGTTCAAACTGGATTTACTGCTGCTGTTGGGTCTGAGCATTGGGTTTTATTATATTTTAATTATATTTAAAAACTACATCTCCCCAAACAGTGAGGGGAAGGGAATTTGAATTGTTTTAAATATTTAATTTGCCATTTCCCTGGGGGTAAGCCACACTAATCCTGGGACTGATTTCTGAGTAGACCTGTTGAGGATTGCTCCCTTTGCCTGGTTGTCTCTAATTTACAATGTAGGATTCTTGCTACCATTGTTCCTGGAGGTCTCCTATGCTTTTAATAGCTGTGTGAGAGGCAAACAATTATCAAGTGAGGCTTTCTGCAGTATGAGATGGCTGATGGGTAATGTTACACCTGGTAATTTTCTACATATCATGTACCCCCCTCAGATTTCTAAGGTTTGGGGTATTCATACTAAGAATTACAGAAAAGCAAAAGAAAAACTGCAATAGATCTATCAGTTACGATAGACAGCCCAATTACATATGAATTTACTTTAAATGTTTGGATTAGTATATACAAAGAAGGGGATAGTCTGAGCTAGAAATGAGTCAATGGTTAGGAAAACATAGGGTTGCCAGGTGCTTTCCTCCTGCCAGTGGGGGAATTGAGGGGTGTTCTGGGGGTGGGCAG
>NW_015218206.1:0-1398 GCF_001447785.1 Gekko japonicus | reverse complement strand
TTTTTAACATTTTCAACTGACACTTGAACAACATCACACTATATTTTCCAGTGTACTGTAAGCAAGCATTGTTAAATCAGAGCAAAAGACTCCAATGGAACACAACTACAGATTGGGGGAGAGCTTTAATGACACTGAAGATGTACCAGAGCTTTGTATTCCTATCATTTTCAGCCAGCATTGGGGGGAAGGGTTATGTTGAGCCCTTTTCAGACTCAGAGGCAGAGGAATGAATCATGAGATGAGATTAAAAAGCGATTTGAATGGGATTCTGTCATCTTTGCATAGAATTAGGTTTCGACATAGTTTCCCCCCCCCCCCATGAAACAAAGGCTGATCTGCTTCCGTGCTTACAGCACGACCTGAATTGCTTTGTTTACACTCTCGGTACTCATCTGTGCAGCTGAAATCATGCAAAGGAGTGTTGTGATTTAAGGTATCTGAAGTAAGACATCTGCATTTCAGTGGCTCCATCGGAAGCACAGTTTTTTTGAATCACTCTAGAGCAGGCTGGCAGCTCAGTCATAAATATTTTTAGTCTGCTCACCGACTTTAGTGGGACTGAGTTACACTGACCTCAATGGACCACGCCTGGAGTAACTCTGCACACGATTGCATTGTCCTCCTCAAGTGAGTGTGCATAGGATTGCAGGCAGTCTGTAGCCAAGGCGCAGCTGCTCCTCTGGAGTGTGCAAAGGCTTTGCAGAAGAAAGGAGGAATTAGATTAAAATAGCTTCACAACAGCCATGGAGACCCAAATTGCTGTTGTGGACCTGTAGGAAATAAGAGAGTGACCCCAGGACATCGAGGCAACACAATACTCTGTTGCAAGCTACTACATATAACTGTTCTGGCATCGCATCAATGCCCTTAAGAGAGTGCACCTTAATGCAATTGTTTGTTTTGCTGTGAGATAAAGAGATTTGTTTGCCCTTTGATGATAATCCAGGGAATATTGGCTATCAAGCATTAAGTAAATATTAAAGAGGGATGTTGTGCGTTCGCAACGGAAAGGATCTGAAGCATTCATTTTCTGACAATAAAATCTGTATTAGTCATAATTTAATTTACTAGAAGCAATAAAGTCCAATGGACTTTGCTTTGGCAGCATGGTATATCATGGAATCATTCAATTAATTTAGTTTTAGGGGAAAAAATCAGAATCAAAGTACAGCTGTTGAACCATAAAGATCCTTTGCTCTGGCATTTTAAGGGTCAGTGTATCCCCTGTTGCTGGCTAGTGACTATATTTTGGGTGGCTGCTGTTTGCTTTTTAAGCAAGCGACATAGTTTAAAAGAAGTCTTCTGAAAACTGTTAATGGATCCCACCACATTTGTACAGACTAAAGCTAGTCATTTCTACTCAGAAGGAAGCCCTATTGAGTTTGGTGGGACAAT
>NW_015218205.1:0-1399 GCF_001447785.1 Gekko japonicus | reverse complement strand
TATAACTCTGTTTAGGATTGCACTGATGGTCCTCTTGGGATTGGATCACTGGGAAAGTCACATCTCTCCTGATTGGTAACTCAGAAAACCATATCATAGTCCCTTCCATTTGTTGTTCCACCAATATCACCACATTGCTTTGTTGTCCAGAGGACATGGGCTAGCAGTTGATGTGACCACTTGACAGTAGACCTGCCACATGCTCAAATAGTTACATGCTGTTATATCCTGCTTATTGGACTGTGGAAGTTATATAATAACTGCTGGAAGCATCACTCAAATACAGGTACTTTCTTTCTCAGCAAGAAGACTGGATTGGTGGGAACCTGTTACTTAATCATGGCTGTACCATGACAGATACTACTTTTTCTGCACAGTTGTGACCAGAGGCCTTGATATCATCTATCACCTTGGCTATGCTGGGGGCATTATAATCAGTCTTGTCTACAGTAATTTCTTGCTGAAATTTGTGATTCTATGCCATCTTTTATCATTTAAACAAAATTAAATAAGAGAAGATTTTGAAATTTTCTGAATTGCACATCCAAACGATGTCAGGTTCATCTATCATTAGTGTAAGTTTGGAGCAGTACTGCCATTTACTTTACAGTAACTTGAAATAGACCATGTGCTGGTAGAGGTAAAGCAATTAGAGGCTTTTAAAATGCTCTGTTCATTTAGTCTACTTAGACTGCATCATTTGATCTATTCCTGTCTGCTAGCATTTCTCCTCTTCATTTCACTCCTCCGTTTGTTAACAAGGTTTCTCAGGGTTAAGGTTTCAGGGACATCCAAGATCCATTTGAGGCCACAGAATCATTATAAAGTTGCCCACAAAAGCATCTGATGGGTTTGACCATTTATCTAGTGACCCCGAGTGCCTGATAAACAATGCAAGGCTGACTAAATCCCCTCCCTCAGTGGGTTTTGCTTCTCTCCCAAGACAGTTGCAGGGAGACACGATAACCTGTCTTCATTAGAGCTCTGACTCATAACCCAATTAATGGTGTCAAGAAATGAAACACTGTCTTTGAGTGCAGCTGGCTTTTGAAAGCAAGTCCCAACATGTGCTGAGCACTATAATAAATGAGATGCTGGGAGAGATGCGCTGAATACACTCCACATGCAAATGAAGATGTGTTCCAGGGGGAGTGGAAAGCTGTTTCTATTGAAAGCCTGCATTGTTCTCCTTGCAGAGTAAATTCTGGCATTTGGAGAGGTAAAGAGAAGCAACATGTGGACTATGTAGATTTGCATAGCCAACCCTCCTTTCCTTGTCCCCCTCCCCGATATGTAAGATCCAATTTTGTGTTCATTGTATTAATGCGCTCTTGCTCATCCTCTTTAATGCTTGCCTGTTTTATCTTAAGCAAGAATCTCTGGTAAGCTACCTTATTAT
>NW_015218204.1:0-1399 GCF_001447785.1 Gekko japonicus | reverse complement strand
ACATAAACTCCGGCAAGAGCCACAAATGTGACGGCAGATGTCACTGTAAGCAAATAACTGCCATTAATGCTCCATCACAAATGTAGCAGAGGACGTGTTCTCGACAAATTTAGTAGTTCTCTCTGCAGAGTGGTGTATGTTTTATTTCTAATTGTACTGTAAAAGGATACAACATATTCTTGACTAAATGACTGACCGCTGCTTGCCTGAAATAAAGCCATAAAGAAGAAAAGGGCTCACCAATATCGTTTTCAGTTGGGTTGTAAACCGTGTAGTCAGGAAACATGATGTACTTCTCTACTTCAAATTCTTGCGTAATGTCTGTTGTTTTATTGAAAAAATGCTGCCCCAAAACAACCCGGATTGTTGACTTCGGTGGGCTGAAGAAAAGGCAAACAGGGTCCAATGTTGCAGTCACGGGATGTCTTCAAGCACAGCTCTCCTGGCCAAGCAACAGTCTGCTGGGACTAAACTAAGTGGCTCCACCTGGACATCGACTTCCTGAGTCTATCATCCACACGAGGGGAGTGCTATCAACAGCCCGACCCATTAAGACACTGTCTCCAACAACACCAACACTGAAAATTCCCCATTGTCTTAGTAAGGTGAGGAAACAAAGTTCCAGCACGGGATGACCAGAAATCCCTGTTTGGTGGGATCTGATGGTGAAGGGAGCCATACGAAGCCCTGCCTCCGAATAGTTTAGAAAGAAGACAAAGCCTTGCACCGGAGTGATACTGCAGATATGCAGCCCTGGGGAAGTACAAGTCCAGCCCCACTACAGACATGGGGGCGGGGGGAACTGGGCTTGCTCAGTATCCTAAGATGCTCCGGCCTGTATCCCACGGCATCTCTAACTTGACACTGGTGATAACCCTGGCATAACTAGACACTCCCATGGAATTCATGAACAGCAAAAATACAACCATACCCGCCCCCCCAGCCTCCTGCCTGCCATGCCCCCAAGCCTCAACTTAAGATACCAACTAAGTGTGCAGCCAATCACAGGCCTCCTAAACGTTATATAAACTCCACCCAGGACACCCTTAGCTCAGATAAAAGAGCATGTGGAATGGAACTCTTATCACTTTGGCCACAGGCCAGGCACACTCAGAATACACACTTTGGAGACGGGAACTCTAAAGAAAGACACTTCACACAGCAAAGGAAACACTTTGCTCAGGTTGTCAAGTGCCTGAAGAAAACTGCCCTTTCCCTTTAAGAGATGCTTAATGAGATGTCTGCAGTAGCACACACACCCCTTGCCCTATTTGTCCACAGGGACCACGGGGCGTAAGTGTCATGAGTGCAAATTTCCTCACTCCTCCGGGAATCTTGGAAGAAGCATGCCCGGGCCCTCTGAGGGTTCCCGTGTGTCAGCCAAGCAAGGGTGTATGTG
>NW_015218203.1:0-1399 GCF_001447785.1 Gekko japonicus | reverse complement strand
TGTGGCAGGGGTCAGTGTGTGTTTTATATGATGTCAAGTCACTTATGGCAACGCTATGAATTATTGACCTCCAAAATGCCCTATCATTGACAGCCTTGCTGAAGTCTTGCGAACTGTGGCTTCCATCATGGGAGTCATCAATTTTATCTTGGGTCTTCTTCTTTTCCTTGTGCCTTCAACTTTTTCTAGCATTATTCTCCAATTCATTATAGAATTGATAACCACTGGGGTATGACTAGGATTAGCCTAGAATTTCAGAGAGACTTCTGGGAAAGTCCTGCGATTTATGGGAAAGTTCTGCAATGATCTGTGGGTAATAGCTCCATAGAAAGGCCCAAAGGTGGAAACACTGCTTGTAATATGCTGACATCAACAACCTGTGGAATTAACAAGATGGAGCTGTGCCCAGAACATTCCCACAGGAGGTGTTTTGCTGCAGCGAGGCATGTGAAACTTGCACAAAACTCTCACCAATGATAAATTACCTCACCAAAGGTAGATCTCTCTGGATGGATTTTTACATCCAGAGAGGATTTCTTAAATCCCCTCAACGAGAACATTATGGATTGGATTTTGCCAACTGCCTACTCTCACCTAAACACCCTTCCTTGCTACAACTCCTACCGTATCTCCCATGGCTTTTAGTGAATGCAGCTCCCATGACTCTCAGCATATTCTTTTTGGTGATAAAAGGTGACACCCTCCTCTTTTTTTCTCCAGCACAAAAGCTGGTTGGATCCAGCCCTATGTTTCTTCACACAGCAAGTTTTGGAAGTAGCTTCATCACAGTGAGACATACAACAAGGAACTGGATAATTTGTCCTTTCTACCTGTCACAGACTGACTGAAATATTAAGAAGGGAATCAGGAAACAGACATCATGAATTCAGGAAAAGGTTCTCTGGATTTCAGAAAGCCCCCATTCACCATTGGGGTACACACACATTAGTGCACATTGGTTGGAGGTTACATCTGTCCTGTCTCAGTGGTCTTAAACCTTTCCAGACCCAGGACCAACCAAGCAGCAGGCATGTGACATCAGAGCCACATAACTGGAAGCGGGGAGCAAGAGCTATTACCTTACCAATGTTAAAGCCAGAAAGAGCCAAGAGTAGTAGACCCACCTGAGGGTCCCAGTTCAAGGGCTGAAGACCATTGGTCTAACACAAGGAAATGGAGTGATGAGATTGACTAAACCAAATCGTAAGTGGTTCTGGGTCTAGATAATGTCAGGTAAGAGGAAGGGAGGGAGGATATGCCTGAGGGAGCTTTGAATGTTTTATGTCAATGGATGCAAACATATTATACAGGGGTTACCTTTTATGTCTTAAATTGCTGTTTAAAAATATTCAAGAGCAGTTCCAATCCTTCTCCAAGCACTGAGAGGCTACATTCTTCA
>NW_015218202.1:0-1462 GCF_001447785.1 Gekko japonicus | reverse complement strand
ATCAGTCCCGGCTAATATTTGGATGGGGGGCCTCCAAGGAAGTCCAGGGTTGCTACGGAGAGGCATGCAATGGCACTCCTCCTCTGCATGTCACTTGCCTTGGAAACCATCTGGGGTCACCATAAGCTGTGACCCGGCAGCACTTCCTACCACCCAGTGTTGGAGGGAAGCAGGGGACCAAGCAGTGAGCTGGTCCCCCCATGGCAACAGCAGTGCAGACAGAGCGTATTAAATGCATGTATAAATCTTAGGTCAGCGTCCTGAAGCATTAGGTTGAATTCCTGGGAAGAAGGGGGAATTCCTCAGACCAGGACTTGGGACAGGGAGAAAGGATGTGGCACAACTCCTCTGAGCATCAATAAGTGCTTGCTGAGGAGGCGTTTGGGGGCCATGCGGCTTGACTGCTCAGGGCTTGGAGTCAGAGTCCGCCTGGCCCGGGGAGGCACAGACAGAGGAGGTCTAACTCCTCTGCATTTCAGCATTCGTCTGTACCGTGATAAAGTACCAGGTGAGTTTTGCCATTGCCTGAGGTGGTTCCTTACCCTGCTGACAAGTAAATAAAGGAAAACCAACACATACATTGGTAAACCGGTGCCAAACACAGGAAGAGTGGGCTGCACCAAAAACGGAGCAAAAGAACAAAAAAGCAGTGGTGCAGTAGAAAAATAAGTTTTCTTCAGTTACAATCGCTGAATAAATCAATTCATTTCCTTTGCACCTTTGTTTCTTTCTTCTTTTGCCTTGTTTTTGGTGCCAGCTACTCTTATCCCATGTCTGTCTGTGATCATGGTCTTGCAAGGGCTCGAGTTGTCAGCCTCCAGTGTGGGGCCTGGATAACTCCTGGATTTACAACTAATCTCCAGACTACAGAGGTCAATTCTCCTGGAGAAAACGGCTGCTTTGCAATGTGATTCTATGGCAATATGCTTTGCTGAGGTCACTCTCCTTCCCAAACTGTGTTCTCCCCAGGTTCCACTCCTAAATCTCCAGGTATTTCCAAAGTGGGAGATGAGAACAGAAGAACATAAGAGAAGCCAATGTTGGATCAGGCCAATGGTCCTTCCAGTCCAACACTCTGTCACACAATGGCCAAAAATACCAGGTGCCCTCAGGAGGTCCACCAGCGGGGCCAACCTTAGTCCTCTATTCTTGCCCATGTTCTTGCTTCATGTCTCAGTCACAGGTCACCAGGAGGACCACTTTCAAAGGCAGCCATTTTCTCCAAAGGAACTAATCCCTGTCATATGCAGATCAGTTGTGATCTGGGAGGTCTCCAGGCCCCTCCTGAAAGTCGGCAGCCCTAGTCCTGAGTAACCCACCAGTTGGATCTGATGCAGTTGGCCCATCTGCACCTGCTCCAGCTCACACAAGGGCAGGGCTAGCCATGGCTGGTCAAGGGGATCTAGCTCATTCTGGTCCCTGCTGTGTTCCAAGGCATATTAAAAAGGTAAAGGTTCCCTTG
>NW_015218201.1:0-1400 GCF_001447785.1 Gekko japonicus | reverse complement strand
TGTGTGCTGTATTGTTTGTTGCTTGTTGACCCTACTAGGAGAGCCAGGTTCAGATGAGGAGGCCATGGGGACAGGATAAAACTTCAAGAGGTTAATCATTACGTCACTTTTAAAGATATGGTATTACTTGATCATAATTGTTTTACTGGAAAGAAGCATCAACGAGGTCAGCAGCACTTTCTTTTAGAAAGCATGCTAAGAGCATAACTTTTGGAACCTAGGAATATCAACCACTTCAGGTTCAGAACGGTAGGGCATATATTCTCTAACTGTCAGATGCACAGAAAACAAACAATAGAACATGGGACTATCCATAAATCACCTTGTGTTTCTGTCTACCATCTCACAAGGACCATTATGACTTTTTGGATATTCGTTCAAGCCGGACATTTTTCTGACCTAATTCTTACTTTAGCAATCAGTATGAATCTGTTATTTGTCAACAACAAAATGCTTCTCTGAACCTCTTTGTGGGTTAAAATCAACTTTGTGGGCATTGCTGAGCATATATGAAAGCCCTGCTTCCTGTGTTCACTTCCCCTTCTTAACCATAGAGTCATAAGCTGCGCTATGGGCTAAATATATATTCATCAGTAACGGTGCACTCTTTTTATAGATGGGCAAACTACCAGCCCTTCTTCTGCAAAATACCATTCAAATTGCCTGGAATGGAGCGACATCACACATCTATGGGTGATGGTGATGATGTGTCACCTTTCTTTTGCAGGAGACAGTGCCCATGATGGATGACAGTCGTAATCCACTCTCAGTAATGAGCTGTTCTCAGATATATCGTTTCTCTGTGCATCTACACACTAAAACCCAACATGTATTTATTCATTCTGATCAACAAAGCTGAGCACATATGTATGTGTGTGGTTTTTTCTTGATAGGTGAGGAAAACATAATCTTTTGCACTCTGCTGCTTGTTCCAGAATTGGAGCCAGGATCCTGATGTGTGCTCTGCCCAGCCGTGCTCTTCCTCCGTGCACCGTGCTTTGGACTGGCTCAAAATTCACCGTTGGCAGCCCTTCTGGGAGGTAGTGCTATATGCCGGGTGATACCTTGGGCATGGGGTTGTTACAAATGGTTAGACGGTTGGACTAGGATTTGGGAGGCCCAGGTTTGAATCCCCACTATCCCATGGAAGATCTCTGGGTGACCTTGCGCCAGACTCTCGGCTTAAACTACCTCGCAGGATGGTTGTTGTGAGGGTGAAATGGAGGCTGGAGAAGGATGTTGTAAGCTGTTTTGGGTTCCCACTAGGGGAAAAAGTGGAGTATAAATTTCTAAATAAATAGATATGACTCTGAGTGTTTGGTATTATTTTGATGAGCGAAGCTAATTCCCCAACCCAGGACTGAGAGAAGAGACTGAGTGTTTGCCCTGGATTAACTTTA
>NW_015218200.1:0-1400 GCF_001447785.1 Gekko japonicus | reverse complement strand
AATATATATTATCTTGTTGTAATTCTGACAATCACTCTGTAAGGCAGGGCAGTATTGTCCCTGTGTTGCAGCTTGGGAGCAGAGGGTGAGGGGACATGGTTTGAATAAAGATAGCCAGTGAAGCTGTGACAGAGGCAAAATTTGAACTGGTCTCACCAACACACCAATCACAACTTATTCTCTTAGCCACTCTGATTCACCAGCTTCTCAAACACTCACATGTAAAAGAAAGAGTAGGATCTGGATGCTAATATTTCATAGCTTGGTCTATTGTGGCGTTCTGTTTGAAGGTTCTAATTACAGTTCCAGAACTAGCTGTCAGACTGTGAATATTTATAGTGTAGTGCCTCCAGGAGTACCTTCAAATTGAAGATGAGCTGCTTGCTCTTAAGCAAAAGAGACAAGACAGGCATGTTGGGAGCAAAGGAAGTTCAGCAGCTGCCACTCTGACATCACCATCAGGGAATCCGCTGTAATAAGGGATGTTGCCTGAATGACTGTGTCTGTGTTGGTCAAAGGGTCCATGTGGTCCAGCAGTTTCTTGCACTTTTTGCTTAGGATGTTTGCACAATGAGGGAAATGCAGACTACACAAGCATACTTTCTCCAGCAAACTAGAGTAACTTGATCAGGAGGCATGCCATTGTGGCTAGTTGGCATTTCTTTTTTTAAAGAACAAGAAACTAGAAATGGCAATTCTGGAGTGCCTTCTATAAGAGGAAATGTGAAAAGCCTCCAAAGAGGATAGTGAAGAATAAAACTGAAAGGAAAGTCATTGATCTGGGCACAGCCTAAAATGGTTCGTGAATGTTACGTAGATTGTTTTTATTTATTTGGAACAGAATTTTGGGATACATTATAATTAGTGCTCACTGCAATAAATGGAATGCAGTCACTAATTTATATTGGATTCTGCTCATGGTCAGTAATTGAACGCACAGGCAAATTCATTATGGAATTTGGTGGCCTTAGTCCAACATTCAGATATGCTAAGCCCACTGAAATCAATAGATTTAAGCATGCCTTACTTTATAATAGAGTGTAGCCAGTGTCAAGAAATCCAATAAATATATTCAGCTAAAAAGCACTAGGTTTCTTAAGAAGTAACTAGATCCAGTAACTCCCTTTTGCTAAATTGGATTCACTGAAGGGCATAGTTCTGATTAGCAAAACCAGGTGGGGTGAAACCTTTTCGCTAACTCTCATCTTCTTGAGTAGACCCAATCCAAAATCACAGCTGTGTGTGGCAGTGATTTGACTTCAAAATATCTGTCACATCTAGTTTGACCCCGAGTGTAAAGGAGTCTAAACATGCTATATTATATTTAAAAACATACATATGCCCACCTTTCACTGCATCACTGACCACATATCCACTTGAGGAACCCTCTTTTTGGATCA
>NW_015218199.1:0-1400 GCF_001447785.1 Gekko japonicus | reverse complement strand
TTCAAAATCTCCCAGAGTATGCTTTAAACCATTAAGATCCACAGCTCTAAAGAGATGGACCATCTTAATGGGTCATAAACCTCTACGCTATAAACTGTCACTTTTTCACCAAGCGGGAATCTTTACAGAGGATCTTCTGATGAAGGACAAAGAAAAGGGCATGGTATCCAAGCTGCAGTCTCTGAGGACTATCACCGGAATTCCTTAAGCAATTTCTCCTGGGAGGCAGTTCTTTCCAAACTTGTCATTTTAGGAATCCACAATTTCACAGAACTTTGTGGATCAGACATAGTTACTGACAGCAAAACCATGTACACTTAAGCGCTGACTGGGAAATAAAAATACATTCTCTCTCGTAAGTGCAGCTGAGAGAAGAATACTTTTGACCAAGCGGGTTGAAGGTATGCTTCAGATTCTGGTAGACAAGAGTCTAAATGAATTAAAGAAAACAAAAAATAAGAAAGCCAAGATAAAAGCCTGAGTATTATATACGTGTTAAATAAGGTTTGTGTATAGTTTTAAATTAGTATTACCCAACATGAGCCTCTGGGATGGATAAACAGAACTCCAATGCAGAAAATTTGTAATCAGCTATTGTATTATATCTACTAACTATTTACATACCTTGAGATCTCTATGAATTAATTCTTTTGAATGAATATATGCCACCCCTTCCACTATTTGCTGGAATTTCATTAAAGAGTCATCCTTGAACCTTTGTGTCCCTCTTTTTAGTTTCATCCAATCTGCCAATGTACCTTTCTCACAAAATTCCATTTCTATGAAGAGACAGTCACACGGTGACCTGTAAAAATTAAAAGCATGGTGCAATATTAAAACGGGCAGCATGCAATTCCTTAATGTAAATGAAAGCAGCAACTTACATTATAACATACCACAGTTTAGCGATAGCAGATTTCACTTGAATTAAGCAGACCACAGCTTATTTGAATTAAGCTCTGAACTGATTAGCCACACTTTTGAATTCTGCCTGTACTTAAACTTGAGCCAATGCCAGAGTGCCTAGTTTAGAAAAAAGGCTCCGTTCATACAGCAAAAATAACCATGCGCACAAACCTGACCCACTGTCAGGGTTTCACATACACTACTCTGCCTACCTCTAATTAGGGTTGCTAGGTGTCCGGTATTGTCCCAAACAGTCCAGTATTTCCACAGACTGCCTCAGGAAAAAAACTAAGAAAATACTGGGCATATAAATATCTGGTATTTTTAGGACTGAGAAGGAACTGGGCCTGAGAGGGATAGCCACACGGCGGCAGCAGCAAAAGGAGGCAAAGTCTGTCATCTGCTGGGGATTGGGAAGGTCACAAAAGCTCCGCCTCCCTCCCCCCTGTACTTGCAATTGAAAGCAGGACATACTGGAGGCTGGGAGCAGCCAG
>NW_015218198.1:0-1401 GCF_001447785.1 Gekko japonicus | reverse complement strand
TTGAAAAATAGCTCTTAAAAATTTCGATTCTTGGCCTTATGGCTAAGATCATGCGTAGTACCTATCATTTCTCTGATTTAGTAAAGACAAGTGTTGGCCAGTGAGATTGCACCAGGGGGGGGGGGGATCCCATCCCCTCACTTTCTCACTGGGCCTGCTATGATTCCTAGGCTCTGAAACAGCTGCTGCTGGGCTGATGTGGCTCCTGGAATCCACTGCAGTAACCAATGAGCATGCCAGAGGTAGGTGTGTTCTGGTGAAATGTAACTCCCTACAATGTACTTTGCAAGGCAGTTTGCAGGGAAAACCTATTTAGTGCCAGTGTGGCCCCGATCTGTGGATTTAGATTTCTGCAGATGGGGAGGGGCACACCTGAGAAATAGATATATAGATTCCCTGATATTATAAAACTGTATGTTCTCATTATGATGAACCTATGTATCATGTATATCCATAAATATCAGGTGATATTAATGTTATTAATTATTTAATATCTTGGTTTATGTATTACTATTGCTTAAAGACAGAATACTACTCCTTTACACATGGGGACTATTTGTACTTTCTTTCTGGTGACCACAAGTAGTCATTACTTCTTCACATACCAGCATTGCATCCCGGATAAAGAAGATGGGAGTGTTGTTTCCAACGAGATCCCAGTTGCCATCTTCTGTATAAAATTTCATTGCAAAGCCCCGAGGATCACGGACTGTATCAGCTGAGCCTGATTCTCCAGCTAGGCAATAAGAATGAAAAGCAGAAGCAGTGAAAATTGCACTGAGCCACAACTGTGACACAAAGCAAAGAGACTGTTGTCAAACATAGTCTCATTTCTATTCAAGGAGTTCTAACACTTGAAACAGATGTCATTCGAAAATACAGCAAGAAACATATAAACCCCAAGTCAGGAATGCACAAGCCCTACCCCAATATCATTCTGATGTGGAATTTGAAACAGATCTCCTGTGCTGTAACTGTCCTCCAAATCTTTTCCTAATGAACATTATCTTAATATAGTAAAAGTTCAGCCAATGGCACTGAGGATTCCACCCGTACATTGCTATCTGCATCACTATAAAGGAAACCTGATGCAAAGAAAGAGCACAGCACAGTCGCAATTTCCTTTCCTACCTTGCTGAAATTTTAAAGTGTGATGTCCTCATTTAACATCTTTTACCACAAAAGATGAAAACCAATGCTGACAGTGTAATCAGACTGTGGTCTTTTGCTTTTTAGGAACTAAGAAGCAGAGTAACTGATTATACAACCACTTCTTTCCTTTAACAATAGTTATGTAAGGCAGAAGTGTAGTAATTCTGCAACAAAATCAGAGGTCCATCCAGCTTCTTACAGGCAATTTGGCTTCCCAATAACAAACATCAGGGCTTTTTTTGTAGAAAA
>NW_015218197.1:0-1401 GCF_001447785.1 Gekko japonicus | reverse complement strand
GAGATGCCTTATTAGTGTCTAGAATTCCTCCTCTCAGACATATTACTGCATTTTGTAGACAACTGTAAGGGCTTGCAGACAGACTGACATTTTCTACTATCAGCATAAAAAACTTTATTTTCTCTACCAAAGCAAATATCATGTTCATCTCATCACATTGGCTGTTGTTCACAGAACATAAGAGCATCCACTGTTGTGGATAAGTGTTCCAAACAGGTGGCATGTTGGTGAATGTTAATGATGTAGATCCGATGCTGAAAGCCATTGCATATGGAAGCTGTTGTACAAATGTTAGTCAATTTTGGATATTAGCATAGTAAATGTTTCTGTTTACAGTGATGCCAGTTAGTCTGAATAGGGGGGGAAATTAAGCTGATTGTAGATAACAGTATGCATGAGATGCTCAACAAGATGCTCTAAGCACTATGTTGCTTAGACAGATGACATGGAGTGGGGAACTAAGTCAATGATGCATATTTAAGGTGATTGTGAATAATACTATGAGTACAATGCACAATGGTTTGGATTTGCATTTCAGAGAAAGCCTGTCTGCTGTGTCTCTTAAGTGCTGCAAAAAGCAATGCCAGCAAGAAACAAAACAGACACACCTATTGAAATAAAGTTACTGGTTTCCGACGTGGTATAGACCAGTATCACCCCTAACTCTCTGCTTCAGGAAATATTTTTTTAAGGAGCCTTCATGGCCTCACCGCAGCTGCCACTGGGAAGGTCTGCTACCACAGGAAAGATGCCTGATGCAGGAGCACAGGACTGACATGGCCTAGTCAAAAAGGTCCACTGCCACCACCGAAGGCCACAGCGAGGGACCAAAGCCCTCTCGCTGCTACTGCTGCCACCAAAGCCTACAGAAGGCTGTGGCCTAGGCCCGTGGAGCAGCTCAACTGAGCTCTTCCCAGGCCAAACACGTTGTTGAGACTGTGGGAGTTTGGGCGGAGCCACACAGCCATATGCTGACTTCACCAACACACTATAACTCCAGGAGGTGGTGTTCTGCACTTCCACATCTATTCCTCCTTCCAAAGACAGCTGCAAGAACCACTACAGCCAAATGGAGCCAGATTGTCATTGTTCATATCATATGAGTTGGGGGGAGGTATATAAGCAACACGCAAGTGAATCTCATGAAAGCACAAGTGGAAACAACATCCAGAAAGCTTTTCTGCCTGGCTCTTGCACAATTCCTCTCCTGCTCACAGTCTTTATTTTTGGAAGCTCTTTCTCTGTTGTGTTACCATAACAGGGCATATATCATGTTCACAGATTTGAGAGAAAAGGCACTATTAAAAATGGCCTTTCTTTCCCTGGATGAATGGTAGTCCTGGTATTTCGCATTCAAGTTATCTTTAGATGAAAAAAAGAAGCTGTCCTTATCCTGCAGGA
>NW_015218196.1:0-1400 GCF_001447785.1 Gekko japonicus | reverse complement strand
ACTAGAACTAGAACATGATCGTGAATGTATTTTTAATAGATGGGTTTTGAAATTAGCTGAATCTTCTGTTGATCTTGTTTTATGGATACTCTTTGATATTGGATCGTGAAACGTTTTGAAACGTCTTTGAAAACTTTGGTGAAGCAAAGGTACAAATTTCTAAGCTTGTTCTGCAAGTTTAAAAATATGGCAGTAGTTAATTTGCATTGATTTTTGATGCAAAATAAGGTTGTAGCAAGTGGCTGTAAATACAGGGCCACCATTACCTGTGGTGGGAAGTGCTTTAGAAGGTAGATTTTGTGCTGTTGGGATGATGGTAGCCTAATCAGAGTTATCATCTTTCTCTCCTGTACATCTCCAAAGCAGCAGTGGCAGGTGAGGCATGAAAAATCAGAACAGAATTAAGTGCCTGTGGATAGTGATTTGGAACTGTTTGTTTGTGACTAATGTAATGGTAAGTCTTAGAGGCAAAGTGCACAAACCCTGTAAAAAGGCAACCATGAAATAGTGTTAAATAAGCAAATATTTGTTGCATGTGAAATAGCCTGGTAGAATGTTCAAATATCAAACACATGATTCACCTAAACATTTTATTTACGGACATAGAAACACGTAGTCAAGCAATAATGATCAGGACGGAAAACTAGTTATGTGAATGGTACTTGCTTAAATGCGCATAACCATTTCCTGGCTGTTATTTATTTAATACATTTTTAGAGGGAAAATTATTATATTTTATTGCTTCATCATCATTTGGAGCAGCGGCTGTTCTGGTGTAATTAACCATCCAAAGTAATGAATTCTAAATTGCATTTTCAATTACTTGTAACTAAAATTATCTCAAACTTTAAAAAAAATCATTTTGGTCTCATAGACAGCTTCACTGCTTTATCACTGTTGTTCTACTAGAGCTTTAGATTAGGGTAACTTAGTTTTTAAATTAAATGTCAAATATAATTTGCCAGTGGAAACCTGAAGTGTAGCCGGCTGTATTTGGAGGCGGGAAAAGCCAGCTCAGCATCCCTTAATATTGATATATACATAAAATCAACTTTCCGCCCTATTAGATCATATTTGGCAGAATGTGAAATGTAGTTTAACGAACACATGGTGAAAATAAACTGTACCTAAGGCTAAGGTTTTGTCAAAGCTGTCAGAGGAGTAATGGATTCCATAATTTTAATTTTTATTAAATATGAATGAGGTTTGACATTTTTGGGATTTTTTTTTACTATTATATTTGACATTTGGAAATTTTGTATACAGAAATACCTATATGATGAGCAGGGCTATGTAATGACAAGCAATTCTGTGTTGCTGCTTTGGAATCTAGGGAGGCCTACAATACGGACATAGCTTTCAAGGGAAGATAGAAAATCCGGAAATCCAAGATATTGTAT
>NW_015218195.1:0-1402 GCF_001447785.1 Gekko japonicus | reverse complement strand
CTGCTCACTTCTTCAGAGTAAGACTCTTACTCTTTTCTACTGCAGAAATGCTCCATCATGCTCAGTTATATTATCCAAGCTTGAACCAGGCTCACCTTCTCCAAAAAACAACAACAACAACCCAACACTGCGAAACGCTTCACTGCTTGAGTTCTGGGCCAGGAATGCAAATTGCCCACGACTTGTTTGGGAACCCAAAGATGAGGACTCTGTATGAGCCTCCCCAGTCTGAAAAAAGCAGTATTGCTTTTGGGCAAGGAAGGGGAGAGAGGACCACGTTGGCTTCTCCATGGCAGCCCCTTGGATGTCGTGTGCTTTCCCATCTGTGTGACTCAACAGTGGCTTTTCTCTAAAAATGATGCTGCTGCAAATACAAACCAGCAAAAGATGTGCTGACCCAAAACAATTCTGGAGGAGGGGAGGGGGAAGCGGAAAGTCAATAATAACAGCTGGGAAGAAGGAGTAGATTGGCAGGGTGAGAGAAAATTTGAAATGGGCAGCTGTTTTAACCACAGTGAACACCCCAGTGTTAGAAATGGCTGATGAGGAGTTGTGTCACTCTAAATCTGGTCTGTTCTTGCACTCACAGAAGCTGGTTGGAACTATTTACTTGGAGCTGATGTCACAGCTGTGAATCCTGTTTCCAGTCTCACCTCTGCTACAGACTCAGTCAGCGGCCGTGGGCAAGCCACTTTTTCTCAGCTATCCCTCAATGTGTGGGATAATATCGATCCACCTTACAAGGTGGTCAAAAGAATCACTGAGGTAATGTATGGGAAGTGGCTTGGCCACTCTAAAATATACCTCATCATCACCATCATCATCTAAATTAGATAATCTTCTTTACTGGTGTTATTATTGAATGAATCCTTAAAACCTATTCAATTATTAAAGCTCGTCTTGTTGATATTAAAACTGAAGGCTGCTTCTCCAAATCCACAGTCTGTGGTCACTGGCTGAGCTGGACTGATGTCACAGAATGTCAATAGACATTCAAATTATGTCTGTTATGTGTTGTGGTATTGCTTACAGCAAAACACAAGAATTGAGAACATGTAATAAGAAGTCAGCAATTGCAGATAACACGAACATGTATGAATTTCTTTCTTTCTCTGGGCCACATCACTCTTTTCTTGTTTTCAGCAGCAACGAGCCATGTGCTTCTGAAAATCTCACAAGCAGGATATTAAAGTTTTTACACCTTCCCCACAATGTGTCCCCAGCATCTGACGACTCTGAGCATAGAGGTTCCATTTAGTTTCAGTTTCCACTAAAGGCCATCAGGATCAGGACAATCCTTGAGTTTAGGGGCCATTCCTTAAGTTTAGGGGCCATCTTGTGGCAGAGAGTCCAATGGAACAAGTGATGCTCTCTGCAGGCTCCCATGACTTGCAAAGCTGTT
>NW_015218194.1:0-1402 GCF_001447785.1 Gekko japonicus | reverse complement strand
AATAATAATAATCTAGTCAAGTATTTGCTAATAAGGGTGGTTTTTTGGTATACATTTACTAAACACAAACACACATGCACACAAATATAAAAGTTCTCATGGGCCTTCTTTCAAGTACAAATTATAGGAAACCTCAGGTGTCTCTAAAAGTTACATAGCTCAACCTTTGCCAACAGACATTCAGATGGATACACCTATTACAGTCTATCTCAACCAAAAGGGAAGGTCACTTATAAAACTGCGGTCAATAACAATGGTAAAATAGTGTGGTTCTTTTTTGTCCCAAGGACTGAAAGCTGGATAATTCGAGAAGAGGATGGAGACGAATCATAAAAAGGCTCTGGATCAATGGCTATTTATTTAAGAGCAGAACATTTCCTAGAATGAAACAGTTTATGTTGTTATGTAGGATAATTACCATTTTCAATTAACTGACATTTCACACAGCTTGGGGACTCTAGTGAGACAATAACCCTGGGCACCTAATCTCAACTCTGCCGTTAGCCGAGACTTTTGTCAATAGTCCTGTGGTATTACTTCAATGGCAAACCCAATATCCTGAGAGCAATTACTTCCTTTGTCATAAAATACTAAGAGCCATACAGACACACAGTTCAAATTAAGTTCACGCAAGACTTACTTTGACAAATAGAGCCACTCATACGAACATTTCTTTTTAACACTGAATATCTTTCCTATTATTATATTCAGGCCATTTCAGCAAAAGGAGAGTTTGAGTGGACAAGTATAGATGTTCCTAGCAAGAAAAGTAAATATTAGGAAGGGGAGGGGGGAGGCAAAGTACCTAGCTAACAGAAGTGAACAATGTTCATAGACTCCTAAGTACCAATGTATATGTTACTGGTAATGCCAAAAATTCACCTATGTGATTCAATAAACATTTACTATAGGCATTTTATGACAATGCTTCAAAATCCCTCTCATTTAAAGAAAAAAAAATAAGAGGCAATCCTGGGAATGTTAAACTTGTCAAAGTCCCATTGATTTTGGAGGAAGAAGTAAATGCACGCTTAAATCCTTCTTGGTAAAATGAATGGGACTTACACAGGGAACTGCATAATGTTTAAATTGGGTTGGACTGTGTCCTTGATTCAAAGGCAAGCACTACAGAAAAGATTTAACTATACAATAATGCGGTGAAAGATAATTTTAATCCAGATCCGTGGTTTAGAGGACACCTGCTCCCACATGGTCCTATGCGCTCATCCATAAGATAATTTTAGTTTCCTATCCTCATATTCTTCCCCTAACTTACCCTTAGCTGAGTGGAAATGACATATTTCTAAATTACATATTTCTGTAGGAGAGGGTGCAGCTCAGCAGCTGAGCATCTGCTTGGCATACAGTAGGTTCCAGGTTCAATCCCCAACATCTGCAGTTT
>NW_015218193.1:0-1402 GCF_001447785.1 Gekko japonicus | reverse complement strand
TTTTTTTTTTCCCCTTCCAGGGGAGAAAATAGTGCATCAGCAAGACTTTCGGGCCAAAGCTGAGCAGGGAAAATGAGGATGGGTTTGTCCTCACCGGCTCCCTCCATCCTACCTCTACCTCTAAACAGAGTAGTCATCCAGTTACATGGAACCAAAGAAGAGCAATTTTCATGTTCATCTTCAGGAATGGATATGTTCATTCCTGGCATGTCAAGAAAGGAAAATCAACAGTTGTAATCAAGATTTATTGACACATTGGTGCCCAAATTTCCCAATGCGTTTTAAATATGAATCATTCACAGAGGAAGTCGGACACAGAAAGAATGGCCTTTTTATGATCCATACGCATGGACAGACCTTTCAGCTGTGCCAAGCATTTAAATAGAGCTATTTAATTTTGGAGTAAATTGGATGAGATTAAGAAATCAGCATTCAGACTGAATTTAATTTATAGGCTATGCAGCTACCCTTGGGAAGAAGATTATTGGCTTTTGAAATAGATTGAGAAATCTGGAAACCAACTTGGTAATAAACTTTTTGACCCTTTTGGTTTTGCCTTCTACTGGCCCGTGCATCCTTCACTCTGGCTGCATTCTGGTACATATAATAGGGGCAGCTGAGAGATTTTCTTTGAGCTTCTTATCTTCCAGTAAGACAACGTGAAATAGCATTGTATCCATTCAAGGCCAGTCCATTGAGGCTGTGAGACCAGCTTGGACGGCCGTCCCTGGGCAAAGTCGGTTACACCACAACAAGCATACACTGCTACACATATTCAGGTAAGTTATTTCACACTCTACACAGCCCTCTGGAATCTTTCCCTCAGCACTCTCTGCCTGTAAATCAAGCAGTAGGGAAGTTTGGAGACATGACGAATATTTTGGCTGGAATATCTCCTACTTTAAAGACCCAGAGAAAAAAAAGGATGGGTGTGGGGAAGGGGGGGGATACTAAACTAACCAGGCTTTTGGTGGAGAAGGCAGTTGGAATTTAGTTTTCTTGGAAGCTGGCCCTCGGCTGCTCAGATGGGGGGAAGGCAAGGAAGTCCCCAGTGGGAGTTTTGCTCACGCTCCTTGAAATAGCAAAGAGAAAGTCTTGGAGCAAGTTAAGTGCATTGTTCAATCATTTTGCAGACGATTCCAAGCAGGAATTAAAGCCACAAAACAAATCATAGCCATTTTCTTGGAACAGAAGGAGAAAGAGTGGTGACTTCATGCTGTGTTAGAACCCTTAATGAATGCCATGTTAGGCCGGGCAAGACGAGGGGGTTCGGTCAGGGCTGGCTCCAGCTCTTTGGAGGCCCCTCAGGTTGAAGAAGGTCCCAGCATCCCTAACAGCCTGCTTACATCCCAATGGTGTGTGATTATAAAAATAATTATACAATCCATATTTATACAGAAAG
>NW_015218192.1:0-1402 GCF_001447785.1 Gekko japonicus | reverse complement strand
CGGCAAATTCTCTGTGTGACCAGGGCCACTGTGGATTGGATCCTACCAGCTTCTCTGTCAGTGCAGGAGGACAGAGGGGTGATCTCACATAAATCCCCTCCATGCTATAGTCCCTGCCTCAAGTGGCTTTGGGGCACTGACCCAACAATTCCTGCCACAGCCTGTTTGAGACTCAAAAGGGACCTCTCCTTCCTCTTGAGCTAGTGGAAAAGCTGTTAGGATCTAACCCTGGATTAGGATGTTATTTGCAAATGCAGCCCTGTCCTGGATAGGCTGACTCCTCAATCCTGGACTGTCAAAAATACTGACCAACAACAGCAATTCTATCTTATCTGATCTTCCAGTTTGGGTACCCCCCCCCAGAGGTGAAAGTAAGCTGGTACAGGCTGGCACAGAGTAGCTGTAACAAAGCTGACAAAATAATATTTCCCACCTTCTGCTTAAAGCCCCACAACTCAGACAATGCAAGTAAGAAATGCTAGTTGCTTTCACCTCTGAGTACACGCTTAAAATACAAAGATTCTTAAAGAGTAGAAAGAATCCCCACTATAAATAGAGGTCTATTGCAGAATTGCAAAACAGGGTGCTGCAGGACAGAAAGTACTGGGCTTGGACAGGGAGTTCATGTCCCAATATAACCATGAAGCTCAAGGCTGAACTAGTCCAGAAGCCAGACCTCTTGCTTTCCACTGCAGAACAGCTGCACGTGAAGTGGGTGTGCTTAGTTGGGGAGAAATGGCTGGCAGGGGGAACATCTGCTTAAGCCTCTCCTCATCTGCCATGTTTCCCCATAAATCTTCCCCAGCAGCTTTCCCCCTCCTTAACAGAGGTTTCCAAACAAACATTTGTCATATCAAATTAGAAAAAGCATTTGAATGAAAGGAATGCAGGAGGGAAGCAGCAGACAGATGGGAGGGTTAAGACCTCCCTGACCATTGCTTCTCTGCAAACCATCCATTTTACAGGGGAAAAGCAGTGCTGGTGGGAAACAGAGACCCACGTTTGCTGTTAACAACTGAGGTGGGCCCTAAATGGACACTGATCCACTGCCTAATTTACACGTGTCACCAATTATGCTTTTCAGCCCCTTCCCTACTGTTGACATGCCACTTTAATGGGCTAATATCAGGTTTCTGAACCAATGGATGGCTACACAGGCAAGCTGGTTTACAGCTGCAGCCTGACTTTTGCAATCCATGTGTGGTTCAGGCAAACTCACCTCACCTGATAGTGACAATGGTACAAATGAGGGCACAGCTAAATGTTACACGTGTCCCCCAACTGACTCATGGCACACGTAACATAAGGGAACTTTCATTCCCAAGCACTGCAGGGACTGTTTCTGATCATGAGCGCAGTGCAGTCAAAGGAGAGGCTTCAGCCTTCCCTCCTGTACTGTTTT
>NW_015218191.1:0-1402 GCF_001447785.1 Gekko japonicus | reverse complement strand
TCTTCTGTATCTCCGGCTGCCGGGTCGTCGCCCACCTCCACTGTCACCAGGGCCTGCTCCCCTGAGGGCCCTGCCACCGCATGTTCCGGCGTATGATACGAGCGAATGGCTTCCAGCAGTCCCGGAGCGTCCCTCCCCAACAGTACCTTGCAGGGCAACTGTGCCATACGAGCCATTGGGACGTCGTAGGAGCGTCCCAAGTACTGAACTGCGACCGGCACCACCGGGCATCGCTCGGAATGGCCGTGTAGACATACTATGGTGGCCCATCGAATGACCGGTAGCCACGGGGGAAGTATACTGGAGAGGATCATGGAAACGGAGCTGCCGCTGTCCAAGAGGGCCTCCCACTGGCGTCCTGCGATTTTCACTGGAACCGTCCATGGTGGGGGTCGGGCCCCGACGGCAGCTTCCTGCAGTGCATACTCCTCCCCCAGGTCGCACTCCATAAGGGGGCAGTCGCGCTTGAGGTGCCCCCACTGTCCACATGTGAAACAGGGTCCCACGTCAGTCAGGTTCTGGGGACCAGGCCCAGGCGGGCCTTCGGGACCGCCCACGTCAGTCTTTCCCCGGCCCGTCGGGTCTGGAGGCCCAGGGGTGATCCGTGGGACGAAGGGCAAAGCAGCAGCGCGTCCCATTCCTCTCCGACCCGCTCCGCCAACGGCTCCGCCCCGCTGGTCCCGACCGGGCCCTGGGGTTGGGGTACCGCGGCCACCCGAGGGGGCGGGGCGACCGGGTCGCATCTGCTCGACCTTTCCTGCCGGGTCTTCGGCCGCCTGGTGGTTCTCCCACAGCTCCTGGACCTCTGTAAGGCGGGTGGGACGCCAACATGCCACCCAGTGTCGGGCTTTTGCCGGCATTATGTGCAGGATTTGCTCGATAACCACCAGCTCAACGACCCGCCTGCCATCCTCAGTTGTGGGAGCTAGCCAGCGAGTGGCGGCTTCCTTGAGTGTCGCTATCGTGGCTCGCGGTCTGCCGCCGGCGGGATGAGTCAGGGCGCGGAACTTCTGCCGATGGGTTTCCACCGTTATTTCGTAGCGGTCAAGGATGGCGTCTTTCAGCTTTGCATACTGTGTGACCTCGGTGCGCTCCATGGCCTTCATGGCGGCCTGGGCCTCCCCTGTCAGATAGGGCCCCAGTATGGAAGCCCATTGATCGGCGGGCCATTTGGCTGCGGAGGCGACTCGTTCGAATGCTTCCAAGTAGGCTTCAATGTCGTCGTCTGGTCCCAGACGCGTCAGGGCGGGCCAAGGGGTTTTGACCGGCGCTGCTCCGCCGGCCCCGGTGCCCGTGGCTTGCCCCATGGCCTGAACCACCTGATGCAGATCCCGCATCATGGTGGTTTGGGCTTGCTGTTGCTGCTGTGTGAGGTCGCGGAGCAGCTGGGCCTGATGTTCGG
>NW_015218190.1:0-1403 GCF_001447785.1 Gekko japonicus | reverse complement strand
CCCTTTTGAAGCCGTCCATGCTTCAAATTATGACATGGCTTTTATTTTGGAGGTTTTTCTTTGGACCAGCATGGCTACCTGACATGTCTCTTTCAAACTGTCTGTTTTTCACATATTCACACCAATTCTGAGAAGCACTCTAAGTGGCATGTGTGCCTTGAATAGGCAAAGAGAGGTGCCAAGTTTCCAGTTTCAATCCTGCTTGAAAATGGCCTTTTGATATCAAAATCCTTTCACCTTTACTCTGAAGGCAAGGAATGCTGAGAGAAAGGCGGGCAGACATATGTTATTGTTACCAAAAAGGTGTACACATGAAGCTGAATAACACCCTTGGTTTAACAAGATCCGTATTGTCTGCTGTGATGGGCACCAGCTCTATAGGGTTTCAGGGTGTGTTCCACGTCACCAACTACCTTTAAATTAAATTGAACTTGAGACAGATGCATGCAAAGCAGATGTCCTGCCAATGAGCCCCAGCCCTTCCTCAGGCACACATAGAAACATTCTCCTTGTTTTGTCCAATATCCCAAGCCTAAAGCATGCTGTAGAAACAGTCGCTAGAATTCAGCCAAAATCAGCACCAACTCAGATGAAGCCTTGCAAAAACAATAATATACCAGACATTATATACCTGCATGCATGACATATACCTTTAATGACAGAGATATTTTCTACTTTCTCCATTATCGCTCTTGTTGTCTTTGTTCCTGGAGCATAAGCAATTTTAAATTCAGTAAAATTGAAGGAGAGATCATCTAGTTGTCCAAGGTCTGCCTGAGGTATTTCATGCTCTGAATCCATTATGAAGAATACCATCATAAATACATTAAGAAGGAGAAGAAGTGAGGAGAACCATTCCTGAAGATAAAAGAGATGACGATGAACATAACACCCACAATAATTCCTTGGAAGTTTTATGCGATGAGTACATCTTGCCCAGATTATAGACATACCATCGGGCAGCCATAGTCACACATGGTGATGGGCACAGATCAGAGGGATTCACTCTGTACCCACTGCATATATATACATTATCATACAGATATGATGGATGCACACAATTATATCAAGCATCACATACACACAAAGTACGAGGGATCTGGGAGAGGTAAAGACACTATATTCATATTATATAAAGAACGGCAAAGCCAGTAGTACCAGCTGTGGCACTGATTTTGTTTTTTATTTCATAAAATTATGTTTTACTTGAACCAAAAATCCTGGTTATAAATAAATATTAAATCAATAGGCCAACAATTTATTTGAGTTAGCACACAAACAAAAAGCCAGTGTAGGAATAAATTAATGTGTTCTACTCCAGGAGTGGTCAAAATTATAAACTACATATGCAACTCTTAGAAGATTCAAGAGCCACAAAACATCCATATGCAATTTTTCATCTG
>NW_015218189.1:0-1403 GCF_001447785.1 Gekko japonicus | reverse complement strand
TTTACCTGTTGTGTATTTGGCCACCTCTTGGATCTTGCCAGCTGGATAGTTATTTTCAAAAGCATAAAGATTAAATGGCTTTGGGACGTTCCTCAGCTGCTCCCAGATGTGATGGTTTGGTGTCGCCCAGCGTCCGGCGATGACATCGTAATCTCTTTGCCCCAGGTGCACCAGTTTAGTAAGCGAGTCATACAGTCCTCCATGAAAACCGATAATGAGTTCAAAGTCTGGATTTGTATCCTGATAGATCTCCCCATAAGGGGTGTACAGAATTTCTTTTATCACTTGACCTCGACTACTGAAGATAGCCAAAGGTGTGCCAGTGTTGTCACAAGCAACATAATACTCTTCCCCGCTGCTTAATTCCATAGCTATCAAGTGACCCTGAAGATCATAATATAAGGACGTTATTTCCGAACTGCTATGATTGTACAAATGTGTGACTCTTACTGGACTGGAGAGGTCAGCATAAAAGAACTGCAAGTGTTGTCCGAGGCTTGATTTGCTGGCCACCCGTCGACCCAGCCCATCGTAGCAGAACTGGATTGTCCACCCAGAAACCCTATTGTAAGCTTTATTCAGAAAACCATTGGAGCTGTACTCAAAGATATCGTTTCCTCTTTGTTTAAGAAAACCATCTTCGTCCATTCTGTACTGAATGTCTCCCAGTCGTGTGATGCGATCTCTAAGGTCGTACCTCAAAGGGGTAAGTCGGGCACTATTTCCATGGCTTAGTAAATTGATATTCCCGTTGAGGTCGTAGCTGTACCGCCACTGGGTTTTATCATTCACAGAGACAGTCTGCAGCTGGCCATCAGCATCGTATTCGTAAAAATATCTCGTTATGTTGGCATCCACTCCAACTCGTATATCACATATCACCATACGACCCATATTGTCATACTGAATGGTCATCCAGTAGGCGATAGATTTCAGAATTTCATATTGCACTTCAACGACTTGACCGTTGGCATTGAAAATTTTGGTATGCTTCATCACAGTGGTGGTTATGACTTGGTTTAAGTCATAGTTGATTACACTGAATTTCCCAAATTGCTCAGTTTTACCAGACACATCGACGTAGCGATACAGATCTATGGGGAGAGGGGTTTCATTTATCATGGCCTGCATGCTGGTCACTCGAAAGTTGTTGTAACTGTAGTCAAATCTGGCATTCACAAGACCTTCTTCACTAAACCTGAATATCTGACGGCCAATAAGCGGACCTGTGTATAAACGATGAACAGATGTTTCAGGAGAAAGAAAACAACCCAAGCGTAAATGTATGCATAATTTAGGCTGGCATTATTTTAGGAAATAAGGCTGGAAACATTATTCTGGGTTATTGCATTCAAGGCTATCACAAATGCTATTCAGGGTGTCAATTACAGTGCAATCCTAAA
>NW_015218188.1:0-1403 GCF_001447785.1 Gekko japonicus | reverse complement strand
GTCTTTTTCACATCAAGCCTAATAAAAAAACGCATCAATCAATCATTCCAGGAAAATACACCCGGCATTAATAAATGTCATCTTGCATTTACCAATATATATACAAATCTGTCTTCATAAGGACATGGGCCTCCCAAAACTGATACAATTTTAACACATCATTCTTGTTGCATCTTTTGTCAATATTAGTCAATTACAATATGAATAAAAAACACTCCTTACCCCATACATAGTGAAGTTATTCATAAGATGTTCTCAAGCATAATAACAAATACGGGCCGATCAACCTTAACCCATGTAAGGCAACCCATTGCTTTATACTCTATTTCCAATGTCACATGCTCTTCACACATGGTTGCCAACTTCATACAAATTTCCACTAAAAGAGGACAAATTTAGCAGTCCCATTCATTATACATAACCATTAAATGAAACACGGAACCAAATTAGTAATACAACTGTGTGCCGACTCAGGAATTCCATAGACTGATTCTAAAAATGTATACAGACCAGAGAATCACCCAATATTCATTACAGTCCTAAGTTTTTACAGGAAACATGTCAGGTCAAGTGCTACATTTAAACCAGCTGGTTGACAGCTGTTGAGTTTGAAACACCAGTATGCCTCTCTCTGCAACAATAATTTCCTCACATCAACAACTTCATAAGGTTTAGGTCGTATAACTTCCAATGTAATGCATTTAAAATCATCATAACTATGATTTGCTTTTGAAAAATGTGGTACGAGTGGGGCATCTGGGCAAGGAGTTATACATTAGACAAGGCAAGGAGTAACACATTAGACAGAGAGGAATCTTGCCCGTCCTGTTTGCTAGTGTGGGTGTGATGTCATGTCAACCCCACATGCAAAGGGGGGGGAACATGTTCCAGGGTGACCACCAGCCACTCCACTCTTGGTCCCTTTTGCCTTGCAGGACCGGACCACATCCACAGTGCAGTGCCAGCCATCTGCTGGCCAGAAGCTGCAGTGCTTACCTAGCTGCCCTAGCGGCCTTGCTGTGTGGCTGCCAGCTCTCTTGCTCTATCTTGGCTCCTCCACCATCCTTTGACCTACACAACTGTATCGATCACGGGCATGCTCTACCTGTGATTTTGCTGCTTGCCATTGCAGTTGTCAAAGCTACAGGATTCTTGCTAGGCCAGGAGAGCTTACTTGCCTTTAGAGCTCCATTCCTGATATTGTTTAATAGATGTCAGGATTGTTTCACAGCTGTGTCTCTATTTTTAAATGTGTTTTTGTGGATAGGGAATCTATGTCCATCCCCACTCATTACTACCCTTAGTACCTTCAGTGTGGACCTCACATGGAGAGGGAAGAGGCTGAGTAGGTCTTGCAGTAGCTACAGAGTTGTAGTCTAGGAAGTATTGTGGTTCACAGTCAA
>NW_015218187.1:0-1403 GCF_001447785.1 Gekko japonicus | reverse complement strand
GGATCTGTGTCCAGGCCTAACCTCTGATCCTGCACTGCTTAACAGGTGCATTCAAAATACAACAACCTTGTTGAGTTGTGGTCAAAATACTGAAGGCTCATAGTATGTATGACCCCCTTTAAAAGGCATGTTGAGGAGAGGAGTAAACTTGGGTGCAGACGTGGTATCTAGCTCAAAGTCTAACAATGGCGAAGGCTGCATGTATTCCCAAAGCTGAAGCCTGGATGGAGGTATACAAGAAAGAAAGAAAAAAATATTCCTTACTTGTAACCAGATATTTCTTGTTTTTCCATAAAATGCAGTGAACTGTAAAAAAGACTAATCTGAGAAGTGATGCAACCAAGGTTCAGATCTCCTGAATGAAAATATTTGTGAAAAGGAAGATGGGGATTCTCTATGCTGTATTTAACACCATGACCCCTGCACAGTACATGAGGCAATAGAAGCAGCAGCACCAGTACCATGAATGCAAATCTCTCTGCACACAGTTCAATATTTGCAGCTAGAATGCTTAAAACAATTCTTAGCATCTTAAGAATACAATAATGTCATTTGAACCACTGCTCAGTCTGGTAATATGCTTACAATATGGAATATGAAATAGCAAAACCTTGTCTGTCCCTCGTCACTAGCTGCAGTTTTGTGAAAACATGGAGATATGTTTATATCCCTCTTCACTGTCTGTGTCATCAATTTTATTATTGACCCTTGGAACTCCCTAAGGGGGTTAGCAAACAACAGAATTATTTGCAGAACATTTAGTAATTGCTGGGGACTCAGCTTGATGCTGTATATTCTCTGGAGTATAGCTGAAAAACAGTTTTGTGAAATCTGAACAGAAGTGTTGTCATCCTGTTAACTGGATACCCATTTCCTACAGCAAGAATAGTAGGGTTAACCAAACCTTCATTAGTTAAAGAGGGGGCTGTTTATCCCTCTCTGAATTCTCCCCCCCCCAGAAATCCAGATTCTAGTAATTTCCTATGCTAATGTTGCCTTACTATTATAATTGGTTTAAACATGTCAAAAATCTGCTTGTTTTAATCAACAAAAATGTGTGAAGTATTTAAACAATCACTTCTGCTTCCCAGTGTTGTGAAGCATTGTTTTCTATTACTCTGGTTTCCCTCTCTGTGGCAAAGTAGTTAGGGAGCACATACAACACACATACACTGCCAAGTCTCCTTCTTGTTGTTGAGATACAGAAGGACTGGAGAGGAGAGAACGCCTCCCCACATTAACAACTTGGGCTGAAAACCCAACTACAATTTTATAACTAGAAATTTGTATTTTTTTATCAATAATAAAATCCAAAATATAAATTTTAATTGCCAGCATCTGTGGGACAGTGGCACAGGCAACAGCAGTGGGTCCAACACTAGGGCTGATTTCGCACTAGAGCT
>NW_015218186.1:0-1403 GCF_001447785.1 Gekko japonicus | reverse complement strand
CAGCTTAGAGGGAACATTGCATAGGACTAATCCTTGAATCATCTGCCCCCACTTCTACTGCATCGGCCATTGAAAAACACTTTTTCTACAGAGCAGGCCAACTTTATCTGATCTCCAAATGCAAAAACCTACTGCTCCATTAAGCAGGCAGAATTTTGCAAGTTGCTTCCATGGCAACATCTGGGAACATCATTTGTATTGTGTACAAGGACCGGAGAAGAGAGAGCCAAATCCACCAGTCAGCAGCTGGGCCTGAGTGAGAAAGCCTCATGCTAATTTGTCAAAATGGGCAGAGACACTCTCTTCAGGGTTGTGGAAGAACTGTAGCTGTGGCTGCAACCACTGGATAATGCAGGAGGCTTGAGGAGAAGACCTGAGTCATTGTCATCCCTCCCCAGCCTCCTTGCTGTGCTCGGGAAGAAGAAGGAGAGAAGAGCGCCAGAGCCACCAGTTGGCAGCTGTGATTGACTGAGGAAGTCCTGCCCTGCTAGAAACTATCAGCATCTGGTAGGGTATCTTCTGATGGGCCATCCTGGAGATGGGGAAAGCAGGGCAGCTGGAACTGCTGCAGCCAAGTCTGCAAAAGGCTTGGGGAACAAACTGGAACTGAAATGGTTTGGAATGAGGGCAAAGGCACCGTCCTTCAGTCATCTGCTCCCCATTTCCAACACGTTGAACATTGTTCGGTCGTTATCCTTCCCAAGTTCTGCCGCTCCGTTGCTTTAATGGCAACAACTGTTGTCATTACTCGTATGGATTTGAATTGTAAGTGGTGTCAAGAGCCAGTCTGGCTGAGAAGCCCGGGTATAAATAAATAAATGCATGCAAGAAGCCAGCCAAAGTGTACAAGTGCAGAGAACTCCTGTGACATTCATGCAAGTCGGAAACAGCTTTTGCACTCCATGTATTTGGGTCAAATTTATTTTTTTCACACTTTCCCTTCTCAGCAATTTGGTTCCTGAGCTGCCATGCGATGCAGAATAGGGTCCAGTCTTCCTTCCCTTTCCCTTCCATTACTGTTATCAAGCTCTCTGTATTCTGAATTCATCGGATGCTGATTTGTCTTTGCTCAGGTTGATTATGTTATCCCGTTCTTGATGATCTCTCACAGCAGGTGAAAAAGCGAACAATCTAACACAGAGGGGAAAAAAATATTTAATATAAGTCCTGCAAGCAGCCATTTCGAAAGCTGCACAATGCCAAGAAAAGAGAATGCTAAAGACCACCGACAAAGTTAATCGCCGATTCCCTATGAGCTCGCGGTATATTGCAAAAGTCATTTGTGGCATTTATAGTAACGACTGGAAGTGTGTGACATATAAATTGGTAATTTTCTCTTATGAAACTGCCAATGATTACTTCAAGCACATTACATTTTAATTTGACTCACTCTGTGTGTGTGT
>NW_015218185.1:0-1403 GCF_001447785.1 Gekko japonicus | reverse complement strand
CTTGCCTGGGCTATCCAGATCAGGGTTCACTTTAATAACCTTGAAATGCCTTTAAATTGGTTGATCTAGGGATGTCCCAGGACTCTGATGACCTGACCCAGAAGCTTTCCTGTTTGCCTAACCTTAATGGAGGAGGCAGGTCTGCATTCTCGCAAAAGGTTATGGGTGATGTGATATCCTGTTATGGATCTGAATGGAGAAACTTCCTTTGGCAAGAATACTGCAAGAACAATGGAAAGTCCACAGAGCTTGGGATGTGGGTGAAGAATTCTATCTTGACTTCTGTCTATATGGTTTCTAGTTCTACTTGGGTGAATTTGTAATATCTGAATGGTGAAAAATACGTCACAAAACTGCAAAGATGAAGGATACATGAGACTTTAAGGGAACCAATTCAGAATTTCAGATATTGGTTTTGTGGAAAATATCTGCACTGAAGAAAATGAATTTCCTTTTGTTATAACCAAGTCAATGAATTTTTCAAACATCCCTTCCTATACCTGTTGCTAATGGTAGATGAAATGAAAGGGCATTTCAGTAACTTAAGGCACTTATAAAGGAACTGCATAGTTGAAAAATAAATGGAGAAACGACAAAACTTCAGGTTTCTTTGTACTTACAAATCTCTTCAGCCAGTTCTCATTGCTACTCCTTAAGCCTGTTCAATAGTTCTCTGACAGGGCTGATGGCAGCTCATGTGGTTCTGCGAACTGCTTTTTTAAAAAATGTTGCAGTCATTATGTCTCTGCACTGTATGTGTCAGGTGAAGTGACTGCACACCACTATATATATTTTACAGTAGTTTGATTTTCTGCACACACAAAAAAGATCTTGAATTGTCCTCCTTTCTATATTTCACTGTTTAGATAATTGGTATTTCTGAAAAGGCACCTATGTGGGAGCTACAGGATAGAATCCAGCTATGTGCAACTTTTTTCCTAGTGTTTGTTAAGAGATATTTCTTCACCATTGCCACCTCCTTACCAAGTAGTTAGTTCAAATTATAGACTACACTACAAGTAGCTATCCTCGAACTTTATAGATCAGCCCTAGCTTCTTCTTGTTTTAGCAGGTCAGGTCTAAAACTGTGTGACTTAACTGGAGATCCACAGGATGTCAACACCGGATGTACAACCCAAAGATGTGGTGATAACTGCTTAAAATGATAGCTTTTAAAAGGATTAGATGAATTCACAGAGGACAGATCCACTAATGGCTGTTTGGCATGCATGCCAGACATTGGAGATAAACAACGAGGGAGGGCTGTTTATTTCCTGTTTATTTTGTGTGCTTCTGGACACATCTGGCCAGTCTTTGTCTAAAATATTTAGAGGTTTTGAGTTGTACAAACAAACTGTGGGTTTCCTGCTACAACCCACTATGTCCCTCTCTCCAATTCTTCT
>NW_015218184.1:0-1403 GCF_001447785.1 Gekko japonicus | reverse complement strand
CCTGCTTTGCTTCCAAGATCTGATGAGACAGAGCTACACCATGCCCCCTTCCCTCCCTAGTAAATTAGGCAAGCAATTTTAGTTCATTCTATAGATGAGTTTAATAAAACCCTATTTTAACCCAGTTTTATGTGTCTTGTGTTTTCATTTTAGAATGTAATGGCAAATGTTCTTTCACTGGATTTGGGTGTTTCTTTATCCTCCTGGCAATGACTTTCTCTTTGCTTTTCTTGAAATTCCATCTCCTTAGCAGGATCCAGCATGTGCCTTCAGTACCTGAGGCCTGCTCTTTCTACCATTGCTTCTTGCGCTATTAGAAAAGTTGCTTTCAGATATTGGGAACATTTCTCTCGGAAGCAGTATCTGACATAGCAGAGGAAGATCAACAGCTGACAGTTCTATTTGTTGGGCTTGCTTTGATGTTATTTTATTACAGGTATGCTGTTGGTTTTATGGTTCACTTGCTTTCATGTTGTGTTATTATAGGTACACAGTTGGTTTTTATGGGCTGTGGGACTGAGTAGTTTTTTATTGCTCATTTGGTTAGTTTTACTGGATTGTTCTCTAAATTTAAGTTCTGTTGTTTTATTTGTTCTTATATCATGAGTGCAGCCTCAAGCAATTTTTCTAGAGGGGCAGTATATATGTGTGTATTAAATAAATTAAATACATAAATAATATGAAGTTAAAATTTTGAAACTTTCAGGAATATACTGCTCTGCTGGGGCTCATGCACGGGGATCTTTGGATCATGGCCAATATTAGGTTGTGCATATACATTTCATTCAGACTTGTTTTGTTTGCGAAGTGTTCCTACACCACGGTAAAGCCTTGGATACCTTCCCACACTTGTGTTCTCTTCTTTTCTTACCTGAGAATGGACAGGCTAATACATACTGCCCTCCCCAGCTGACTATTTTAACTACAATCTAAGAAGGCATGAGATGATATGTCAAATCCTGAACCTTCTCTCTCACCTAAGAAGATTATCTTAACTTCTGGCATCACTGATCCCTCTGCCTTGTTAATTTGCTTTGCCTTAAGCTTCTATCCTTCTCAAAGGAGATGGGCTGCTTTCAACTGGAGAAGGACCAGTCTTGAAGTGTTGCCGCTACTTATCTGCACCAAAGATTTGCCCCTATCTGTCTAGCACATGTATATTCCCAGGTACCAGAATAGCTCTGGCCAGCAAGGCCCCATTCAGAAAATCCTCCAGGTCCCTGAATCAGTGCAATGGTTACTGGAAGTGCTTTCTCTGCTCAAAACAACCAGTTCTCTCTGATGTGCATACTATGGGATAAGTGTTCTAGCTGGACAAGGACCCACCCAGTCACATATATGCTGAGAAATTCTTTCCCCCTACCTTTTGCTCCACCAGGGGAAAAAAAGAGGAAAGCATAGGC
>NW_015218183.1:0-1405 GCF_001447785.1 Gekko japonicus | reverse complement strand
AGCAGGGCTCTCCTTATGTTCTTATGATTTTGAAGGACTTCGTTAGCTGTGCTGTGGATTTAACTAATGGAAAGGCAGGCCATCAATATTTGCATACATAGCAAAGCAGTGGAGACAGCAAGCGAGTTGAGTGGATCATTCTTCCTTCTCCAGTAAGATGGCAAGGCAATGGCCTCACTGAATCCAGGGACTGGATCTGAGCTTGTGATACATACCACACTCTTCCTTCACATTCGTCAATCTATACCTTCATACAGTCAGAGTACCAGAGGTGCTTCTGCTCTATCTGACAAACAGAAATGCTCAGGTTATTTTACAGGCATGATGGGGTTTTCCTGTGAGAGACATGGGGCACTTCCAGGAAAATCCTGGGCTTAGAGCATTTCCATTAACTAGCCACGTATTCTGAATGATGTAATGGACACGCGTTAGCTAATCATCCACCATTTTTTTTTCCCTTCCCAGGCAAAAAATGTACATATGGCAACAAATGTAAATTTTACCACCCGGAAAGAGTTAATTGTGACCAGATCTCGGTGGCTGATGAACTCCGAGCAAAGACAAAGTCCTATTTACTTGCTCAGAAGTCAGCGGAAGAAAAGATGAGGGCAATCCCCTCAGAAAGCAGAGGTGGGAATACATCCAGTTCAGTGGGGCCTAAAGGGGGCAGCACTATTGTCAGGAAAAGCAGCTCAGCACACAGCTTTGAGGAACTTCACACTAATCCTCCACAGCGGGAAGATGGCAGCATCAGGAATTTGGCAAGTGACTGGCAGAGCAGACATCAAGGCAGCTGGCAACCCGAAGCAACTGAATTACACGAAGGTCACGAGAAACATACAGGAGCCACGCTGAAGCAACTCTCTGCATTGTCTCTTGGTTTCCAGAACTATTCTCGATATACACTTGCCAGACCTGGTAAATATGAAGACATGGTGGATGATCGACATAAGGTCCACCATCTCAAACATAGTGCACCTTTGCCTCATCATAGCCAGTGTTTGGACTGTCCATGCTTACAAAGATGTACTTTCCAAGGAGTAGGTGTCTGCCAAGATGAGAAAGAATCAGGGCTAAGGCCTCTTTCACAAGTTTGCAGAATGCAAACACCAGCTGTGCAACCCCCCCAAATATCTGGTTTTGTAAGACAGGGTCTGAAGGCCCAACCTGAAGGACAACACAGCTCAATGACTTCTTCATCTGATGTATTTTCGTACAACAAACACAGCAAAATGCAATGTTCAGGAAATTTGCAGGCCACGTCTTATGACCAGTCACATTGGTTGGACTTCAGCCCATTTGGAGCAACAGAATTTTATCCCTATCCTTCTGATACAGAGTCTGAACAGAACATGTCTGTAAACTCACTTTGTGGAGAACAACCTCATATTCAACAAGCACCCTG
>NW_015218182.1:0-1403 GCF_001447785.1 Gekko japonicus | reverse complement strand
GCTGAATGGCAGCAAGGGCCTCTAGCCTAGCTAAGTACTTGAAGGCTGAATGCTGGTAAAAGGGTGATCACTACTAGTGTGAAGTTATAGATAGAAAGGTGAGTTTTCCATGGGCAAAGCTGTACATGTGGAGCTCCTTGGTAAGCTTTTATAGTAGTCATGAGGATAATGGGTGGGATGCTGGTGGCTTTGTACCTTTTGTAATTGGATTGTTCTTGGGTCCTGAGTTTCCCATAGTGAGCAAAAACTTATGAGCATTGCTAACATTTAAATTCCTATTTTTGTAGTCACATAGTCCATGTATATTTAAATTAAACACTGGCTTCAGTAAGTAAAAATGTTCACTGGACCTTACTGATGCTTGTGTTGCATACCCTTCACAATAATGAAGTCACTTCATCTTAAATTTGGTTTTTTCCCCAAGTGTGACTTTCAATCTTTTTTCCTCAAAAGGTTCCGGAGCATCGCAAAATCATATTTCAGAAGAGCAGATGGTGTGCTGCTGCTATATGATGTTACGTGTGAGAAAAGTTTTCTGAATGTACGAGAATGGATAGATATGATTGAGGTAAGAACTTTAAAGCTTGCCAAGTGTGCTTGTAGTCCAGTGCTTGCAATATTAGAGGTTATTTCAGTGGGGTTTGCTGTTCTGGTGTCCCCTCAATTTGGTTCTGAGAGCTGAAGGGATTTGGTTTAAAGATTCCTGAGGGATAAGGAATATTTCTTGTGGTGGAGGGTATTGTCCAGTATTGCTGTAAGTAACGGAAAAAGTAGTTTTATTGAGTGAGCAGCTGATCAAAATCTTTACCTTAGCAATGCTGGTCCAGGAGTAAATTTCATTAATATAGGGGAAGGTTTTAAGTTCCATTATGGAATGAGGGTAAAAACTGCTGTGCAGTGGCACTATGGTGGGAGCAGTTGCTTGGGAAACCTGCTTTATCCTGCAGACAATGCAGCTCAAATTCAGTGTATTAGTAATCAGGGTAGTAGTAATCAGTAACTATCATTTTACTATCTAAATGATTATCCTTAATTTTGTTAGGTAGTCTGGTTGAAATATACCAGTAAGTTTGTTTTGATAGCAAAAGTTCTAATATTTTAATTTTTACTTCTCATTATAATACCTTTAATATCACGTATTATTGCTGTTATTAAAATAAGCAGCCCAACCTCCCCAAAAAACCTAAAGCTATACTCTTTGCAGGATGCAACACATGAAAATATCCCAATCATGGTGGTCGGAAACAAAGCAGACCTTCGTCCACTGGCTTATGAACAAGGAGATAAATGTGTACCAGTAAATTATGGAGAAAAGTTGGCCATGGTAAGACTATAGAGTGAACAGTAGGGATGGGCATGAAACCAGTTCATGAGCCAAAATTCGGCACGAACTTGGCCCAGTT
>NW_015218181.1:0-1405 GCF_001447785.1 Gekko japonicus | reverse complement strand
TCCCACCTGGAGGATGGCATCCCTAGTTGTAATACCAGGAGATCTTCAAGCTCCACCTGAAGGTTGGCTACCCTGAGGAAAGAAGTTGGTCCCCAGTCCTATACTGAGAGAGGTGGTCATGCAGTTAGGTGAGTCCTAGGCCATAACGGCTTTAATAGGTAATAAGCAGAACTCTTAACACAGAAACCGTTCTTAACAGTGGTGTAATATGTGAATTAAACCTGACTCAGACAATAAGTGAATGGCAGCATTATGAAGCTTGTGAATTACCTTCAACAAGGGCAGCCTTGTGTAAAGTGAAACAGAATAGAGTAGCCTTGAGATTTCTGTTGCAGCTTCACTCTGCAGATCAAGTCCTACTTACTGGCCCAATTTGTAGGCACATGAGGACTGCCACATCATCACAGCTATGAAAGTCAAATATACAAGCACTTTGCTGCTTATGCTTCTCCTGAGATGGAAGCTTCAATAGCAGCAAAATATTCATTGAATGTGGATTTGGCAAGCCATGCTGCCCCATAGTTTTTTCTACATAAAGAACATTTTGCTTTAAAAGCAGCATAAAAGGGGGCTGGGGGAAAAAACAGCATTACAATTGTGAGAGAAATGAATTAACCTACTTGCTAAAGTGGATTAAATTTACCTATTAAACCAATTATGGCTTTTCTGGATTACTAAATTCCAGGCGCCTATAATGTTTCTCTTGATTCAAATGATAATCTTTCATCTGGAAGAAAAGAAATGCATTAGAACCTGTACAACATTTACCGTGTGTATTAACTGAACAATGCATTCTGAACAGTAATCTAGGGTGTCTGGACTTGCTAAATGGAATAAGCATTTTTGTAATGATACCAAATTATCCGTTTCATTTTTTGAAAAATGCCTAGGTGAAACATTACAATTACTGCTTGCTTTAAACAGAACAGATTGCCTCATTCGCCACCCATACAATTTATCATGTCTGTCGAGTGAATGTGCACAGTGGAATTAGACTCAGAATGATAACCAAAGCACATGCTGTGGTTTTAAGTAGGATTTTATGAATGATCTTGGATTTCTGTCTCTATTCCATTGTGTTCATTATGGAAGCAAAAGGACATTTGTCCTACCTTGCAGGTCAGAAATAATCCTCTTTCAGGAAAGCAAATAGGAAGATAGCAATAATCAAATGTGAATTGTGAATAAACCAGAGCTGGGTGGTGAGGTCTCAACAGGTCTAAGCTCTTCAGTGCCAATCAGGATTCCAAACGATGTCTTATTCCCAGTTTGGAAAAGAGGAAGATGGTGGAGAAGAGAGTGGGTGTGTGCAATTTCAATGCTTTCCCATGCACTCATAATTGAAGTTCATAGGAATCACACCTCTGCTGTATATATATGAGGCTGACAGGGGCAGTCTTAGCCA
>NW_015218180.1:0-1405 GCF_001447785.1 Gekko japonicus | reverse complement strand
TCTCCACAGCATTTAAATTCTTTACAATGGCAGCAAGGATGTTTAAGATTTGAATGTTAGGTACCTCTGATCAATTTTTCTATTTGGAATTGACGTCTTTTAAAAAAAGAAATAAAGTAGCCTGTCGTATTCTTCATATCCTTGACCCAAATAAATTCCACATTCAACAGTTGAAGGGTGAAACTCATTATTTCACACTTGCCTGGATTTATAATTGATATAACAAAAGAACACAATTAACATTTGTTGTACTGCTGTTCGTACTGAAGGTGTCTTCTTTGTGATGGTGTAAGTAAAGAACAGTGTGGCCGTCTTGTTTTGCATTACCTCAATAAGCGAAATGGTAAGATGGCATGATCTTGATTCTTGAAACAGAAAAGAACAGCTTTGTCTCTCTTATTATCACTCATGGTGCTGACATTTCCTTGATTTTACTCTGTGTTTTAGCACTACAAAATGCCCATTCCATCTTAGAGGTAAAAATAGCATGCTAATATTGCTTTGATGAAAGTAATTTCATTCCCTATTGTTAATTTATTAAATAAGCTGACTAGCTGCACATGTTGACTTTGATTTTCATAGCATTATCCTGACATTGTCCCTGTGGTTTTGTTTCTGGGAGGCAATCACTTCTGTAGGATTTCTAGAAAGGATGTTATCATTTCAGTCAAATACCTGGATGAAGGTTTAGCTGGTTTGCATAATAAATATCCAAGAGCAGTTATTAACTGTTTTTCACATGTCTATAATATAGAGAGAGTGAGTTCCACTATAACAATATAATGATATTTATACCCCCATGAATAATTTCAGCAACTTGGCAGAATAACACCAATAGACAGGAAGCCTTTAAAATTTGTGACCTTGTCCCTGGAATAGGATCTATTTTAGTGCTATCAAAACACACTTTCCTTTCCATAGAATACTGATCTTGCCTCTCTCAAAATAAATGGGGATTGACTTGGAGAAGTACTATGTGATTTGCAGTGCAATCCTAAATAGTTACATTCTTCTGACTGCATTGATTTCAGCAGGCTTAGAAGGGTGTACCTTTCTACCCCATGTAGAATTACTCCAGTTTAAACTGACTGGAGTAGCTTTTGCATAGGATCTCACTGATAGATACCAGCTCTAGCTTGTGTGACAGAAATCCCTACCCATCCCAGAACGCTCACCCAAATCGCCCCGCCGGAACGAGGAGGGGATCTAGCAACCCTATTAATTTACCCTATAGTCATTTTCTAACAGTGCTTATATTTTGAACTGAGCAGGGGCTGAAGGTCCAGCCACACTGGTTCTGCACATTAAGTCACTTCTGCAAGGCAGGCAAAAGTCTCAGTGCAAGTCTTACGCAGAGTTGTATCCTTCTATGTCCACTGAAGTCAGTGGTCTTAGAAGAGTGTAA
>NW_015218179.1:0-1406 GCF_001447785.1 Gekko japonicus | reverse complement strand
CCCCCTAAGTTAAGACATCATACCTTTTGGGGCACAGTACATTTACATCATATCAATCAGTCATTTTCAGAAATTTGACTACAGTCATAGTCATTAAGGTACGCTGGTGCCTTGTGGGCCCGCTGAGACCTCCGTAATGGAACAGGACCTGATAGTCCGCTTTGCGGAGGGTCTGATTGTGGCTCGGCAACTCCTGAAACAGGCGCTTTTACGGCCGGGGTTGCCGTGTCCATTCCAGGAGCTTGTTCTGCTGGGACTGCTAGAGGCAATTCTACACCATCCTCCGATACTGAAGGTCGGACAACACTTTCAGAGGACCCAGCCGGAGAGTCAGCGCTGTCCTTAACCCAACGCCTCCGTAACTGGTCCACATGGCGCCGCCATCTCCGGCCATCGGATAGTAGGACTAAGTACATTCGAGTGCCGATACATTCACTAATTACCCCGGGGGCCCAGGCATGGCCGGCAGCGTAGTTTCGGGCGAAAACATTGTCCCCGACCTGAAATGTGCGCATGTTCGTATGCGGGTCGGTACGCTCAGCTTGTTGTTCGGTCAGGTCTGGGTGCAGCCTATTTAACCGAGTTGCTAATCTCCTTCCCATAAGTAGCTCGGCCGGGCTACGGCCAGTTGTGCTACAGGGGGTGGTGTGCTGGCGCAACAGGAATGACCCAATCCGAACACTCCAGTCTCCCTCGGTCAACCTTCCCAGGGCTTCCTTGGCCATGCGGACCATTCGTTTGGCCTGCCCATTGGAAGCTGGGTGGAACGGAGCTGCAGTTATTTGCGAATGCCATTGTCAGCTAGGAATTGCCTGGACTCGTCAGAGACGAACTGAGGGCCGTTGTCGCTGACCAGAGTGTCCGGCAACCCGTGGGTCGCGAACAGCCTGTGAAGCGCATGTATTACAGCACTGGAGGTGGTCGTATGCATCAGCACTACCTCAAGCCATTTAGACCAGGCGTCCACAATAATCAAAAACATCTGCCCCTGTACTGGGCCTGCGAAAACCATGTGAAGTCTTGACCATGGCTTACCCGTGGATTCCCATTTCTGTGGGGGGGCTGGTGTAGGTTCTGGCCTGCTCTGCTGGCACTGAGAGCAAACCTGTACCCATTCCTCAATTGCTTTATCCATCCCTGGCCACCAGACATACCCTCTCGCCAGGGCCTTCATGTGCACCATTCCTGGGTGCCCTTCATGTAATGCATGCAATACTCGGTGTCTGAGTGTCCCTGGGATCACAACTCTGTTTCCCCAAAGTATGCACCCTTTTGAGATTGACAGTTCTGCCTGGCGGGCTGTGTACGGTTGGAACTCGGGTTCCATACTGCCCATTGGCCAGTTGAGAACACCCAGTTGAGAACACGGGACATAATAGCATCTTTAGCGGTGTGGGCAGCCACAT
>NW_015218178.1:0-1406 GCF_001447785.1 Gekko japonicus | reverse complement strand
AAAAAAAACGACAAGAACTTAGATTCTGGGTTCTTGCAAGAGTGGCAGAAAACATGTCACAAGGAACCTGTGAAAGCCGAGGGATTTGCAAAGAGAGAGAGAGATGGGGGCGGAGTGCGTGGGGATGTTCTTGTTGTCTTTGAGTGGGACGGCACATGTATATGTATGAATGGGTGGCTGTATGACTTAGCACATGTGTTTGTGTGAGATCTGATTAGCAGAGACAGATGTGTATGCAGACAGAATTGCAGTAGAAGCTAATTCATGGGACTATGTGTGTGTACATATCTGTGGCCGGTGACAGCATGAAGATGCATAGATGAATTTAAACGAAGTGTGTGTCACAAGGATAACAAATTCTTCTGTGTACAATCATGACAGGTATGCCCTGTGGAAGAAGAGTGTGTGCCCAGGAAAGGGTTACTGTACAAAGGCAGTTTCTGTATGAGTGAAGGTGTGTGTACATTAAGTGGGACCTGATACATGTATAATTTATTTGAATTGTCTTCCTGTCTTATGCCAACAATCTGATCTGGTTATGTACATGTTTAGAATACAACAAACCTCATCAAAACATGAAGCTGCATACCTAAGTGATCATTTTTACTTGCATACACTGGTGTTTGTTTAGTATGTAGGTTTGCAACGATGTGCGTGTGAATGGCAAGTACTGTACTGAGATCTCCTAAGTGCCCATGCACATGCGCAGCTAAGAGTAGAAGTGGTTGGAGTTGTGCATAATGTCTATGATACACCCTTTCAGATAAGTGACTGAGTGTGTGTGAAAGCGTGGCCACATAGAGTTCTGGAGATTTACATGAGCATTCATGAGGCTGCGTGTACATGCTTGATTTATCTCAGGTAGGTGCTTGGGTGTGTGTGCGCAAAATTCTGAATGGGTGTGGGTATATTCTTTTGGCTTCAGGGGATTCAAGCGTGCATGGAATAGGTACATCAACATGCATTTCATAATACAGAGGTGTATTTTTCAATAGAGGGAGTCAGTGTTGGAGTGAAGTGCTCGTGGGGTCTCCATCTAAGATTTCAAGGTGGGGATTTAGCAGTCCCCAAGGTTCCACTTTTGAATGCAAAAAGGAAAGAACGCACTCTCTTCTAAGGAATTTTATATAGTTACTTTTTATTGTCACCATAATGCTTCTAATGGTATCAAAACCCAACCAGTTGCTCTAGGCATGTGATGCAGCAACTCTTCTAAAGCTAAGCTAGTGTGGCTTTAGTCTGTGCCCGGATAGGAGATTGCCTGGGAATCCTGCATAGGCTGCCTCAAGGGTAGGGTAGGCAAGAAATATACATGTAACATTTACGTAAGAACATTTCTATCCTAACTTTCCAATAAAATCAGCAAGATGGCTAACACTGTAAATCAATCAGACATCAACATAAAA
>NW_015218177.1:0-1406 GCF_001447785.1 Gekko japonicus | reverse complement strand
TTTTTTTTAGAGCAGCTGCCATTTTGTAGCATTGCTGCCCACTATGGAATTGTTCATTATTTTTATATACTACTGCAGTATCTACAAACACAGGGAGCATGATGAAGGCTGTTCAATGACATGCCTTGCTTCCTCCCACCTCCACAATTGTCTTTCACTCACATACAAACACAGTTACTGATTCTCTGGGGGACCACTGGGCCCCAGAGTAGCTGGAAAGGGGGCGGGGTAGGATCCCACCTACTGGAGCATTGAATTTCCACCCAAGGGGTTGGAGGGGCTTCCCCATAGTCTGGGATTAGGGGCTTCGAAAGTGAGACAGGATGGCTGTGAACCTTACTTTAGATTCATATCCTTTAAGGTTCATTCATTCCCCTGACCTCCAGGCAAAAACACTTCACCCTACCTCCCCCAACCAAATTCTGAGAATCTCAGAGCCTCACACATGGAGCAAGGCTATGTATAACAGGAAGGCTTGCACAATTGTATCGCTTTTAATTCTGAAATTATAAAACAGAATTTGGAAACTGTTTTAGCATAGCATACAGCCTGCTAGTTTCTTTGCTGTTTCCACATAGCTAACATCTAACAAATCTCTCTCATGAGCAGAAGGGTAGCCCATTGCTTGGTACCTATTCCTCCTAGTACGCCTGGGGTTTTGCCAGATATATTAAAACATTGTATGAACGGTTTTTACCTCATTGCTCCATCCTTTTCCTCCTCAATATAGCCGCTGCTCTTCTGAAGCCTCAAGATTCCAATTCCCTTGAAAACAATGAGAGTGAAGAGTACATTTGCACCGTCAAGCAGAATGTGAAGCTGCACAATATAATGCTCCCTCCAACGTTAAAAGGTGAGGCCAATTTGTGTGAATTCCTGCTCTCCTAAGGTAACAGGCCAGAGGGGTATTTGGAGGACCAGCACACTAGGTATAAGCAGCTAGGTAAGGCTTGGGTGCTGTTTTTGTGGCCTTGCAAGAGCCTTCCAGTAGCAATAACAAAGCCCATGTCAAACTTTCCTTGAATTCCTCCACGTGACAGCACATACCCATAATGCTAACCATATGACATGTGTTATCATCTAAGGATTGTCACCACTGCCCTGCCACAGCACTGACCATTGCACTGACTAGCAAGGACAGAATACAATGGATGCCAAAGCATGGAATAAGTGTTGCTATGTGTCACAGGAATCACAAGAGAATTTAATGGAGCAATGTCATTTCAGCAGCAGCACTGACTTCCGATAAATGTTCTGCCTTAAAGCAGCTCTTTTTAAATACTTGTTGATTTTGAAACTTCCATCTCTCCAGAAACCTGCTTGAGGCAGTCACAAGTTAAAACAGTGCGGTAAAATCATAAAACAAGCAACAAAAAGCAAGCCAGGGCATAAAACAACTTTCAGCA
>NW_015218176.1:0-1406 GCF_001447785.1 Gekko japonicus | reverse complement strand
AAAAGATTCTCATTCTGTTCTTCCACTACACATGGTTTTTTGGGTGGTTTCAAATCAGTAAAAACAATATAACCGGGTCTGTCATTAGGCAAAGGTGTTATTGGAATGCACAGTGACTTTGCTGGCTTGGCAAGAAGGCAGCAAATTGCAAACTGGTGCTATTAGAGCAGCTGTTGAGCCTGCTGTCTTTTTATAAAGGATTAACTTTAACAAACCAGCTTTGGCCAGTTGTCACATTATATTTAATGAGCACATTTCTGCAGTTCTACCTGTTTCCAAGGGCAAGCCTCATCTGTGCTATATCTTCTTTCATTTTCCCTGGCGCAACTTTCTGTGGCTATCTGTTCCCTAAAAATCCCATGTGATCTTTGCAGCAAGCTCACAGATTCATTTTGATTCATTTACCAACTTCCCCCCCCCTTTCAAAGGCAAGATAATTGACTTGCTTAACGGTACTCTCCAGCGCATTCAGAATGAACTCATTTAGCTTCTTAGCTCAGAATGTCACCTAGCAGGGGGTTGACAGACAACTTCCAATCAAAAACAATAGTGAGAGGCTGTATAAATTACTAGCTTCTAAGAACTTTCCCCCTCCCCTTGCATTGGCTTGGTAGAGCTTAAACTTGAATTTTTGCTTAAATCAAGCCAAAGGTCAGCCCAGTACATAGCCAATTATCCCTCCCCCTCCAAGTTTTCTCCCTAAAACTGTGAATGCTAGTACCAGGGATACCTTAATAGCACCTGTTGAGTCATAATTGTCCTCTTTGTTAAGGGCCATGAGCTTTTCCCCATCCATTTCCATGTCTCTGGGTACTATGACAAACTGTTTCCCAGCAGGTAATATTTCACAAGCAATGCAGGTCACTCCATTGACTTGGTCTTTACTGGACCAGAACTCGCTATTGCAGGTCTGTTTATACCATTAAGCCAGCTTAAAATGATGCTATAAATCCTCCAGCAATTCCTCTCAATCCTGGCAAGAAGGCCAAAACTATCTTCAAGCCTCCAACTTAAGTTTTTCCATTTATCTTGAAGATAGTTTTCCAGATACGAAAATGCTAGAAAGACCCTGGTTAACAAACATCTAAATGAATGCATAATCACATTCTCTTCCTGTATTGGTGATCATTCACTAAAGTGCTGAACTGTGACCCTGGAAAGCTGCCATATCTCATCTTTATGTTTAGATCTTATCAATGTGTTCAACCCAATCACATGGTACAGAGCTGCTTACACTACCATTTCAGACTGCAGGTGAAAGTATATCCGAATGCCAACCTATGTCAATAGCTCCTGGTCTGTGGAAAGCAAGTCTGTCAGGGTAGAAGAAGAATATGTTTTTATACAACACTTTACCTTAAGAAGTCTCAGGCTGTGATGCCTGATGGATCTAAAGGGAGCAATCA
>NW_015218175.1:0-1407 GCF_001447785.1 Gekko japonicus | reverse complement strand
TATATAATGCCTGCAGGTAATGTTAAAAATGTTTTTTAAAAATGGATTCTGTAGGCAGTCTTGTGTTAAGCACAAGTTAAGAATCGAGAAGCAAACTGTAAAGAGAGAGGACGCGGGAGGAAGTCAAAGGCAGCGTGCACACCGGTCTCCCTGGTGAGCTCTGAAGACAGTTTCTTAATTGACAATCAGCTTGGCAACCTTGGACCTCTGAGTATGTTCATTCACCTGGGGCTTTATCTCTTATTCTTCAATGGAAAATGAAGGGTGAGAGTATCCAGGCCAGGACTGTGCTGGATGGGATCAACAATTCCTTGCTCAATCCTTGACACTCATATACCAATGCTTGCAGTACAGACCCCCCCTTGCCCCCCCGGAAATCTGTCTCCTCTAAAATTCTCTCTAGGTTTGGATGTTCTGCATTACCTGCTTTGTTTTCCAAAGTGGAACTGATATAGTTGGAATCATCCGCTGTCCTCTTTTGGATTTCTAGATTGTGTACAGAGTAGAGGGCATGCAAAATTTGCTTGTTTGCTTTTTCTCGTTCTTTTGCCTCTTCCCATCCTCCGTTGTATCACCAATACTCACGTGCTTGTTTATAAAACACAGAGGACAGCAAGGTCCTGTGTCTCAGTGCACCCTGGGAAATGTAGTTTCCAAGGTGGAAAACTGTGAATCCCAGAGGACTGCATGAAACTGCTTGCTGAACAATCAGGATTTGAATTGAACAGGTGGGCGTTCAAACTTCCTGCCGCCGATGGATAACACCATGTAAAACTTATTGAACAGTCAGCTAAAAATTGTAGCAGGACATAGAGTTGCTGCTGGGCAAACAATAACTTTGCTTGCAACACTGGGAAGGATTGCACAGGAGCTGTCCATAACTCTCAGTGCTGAAATACCGCATATCCATCCCAATGCCAGGAGGCCGTTTCAGGTTTTATGGGGAAACGGGATTCCACTGGTGTGAAGGGCACATGAAAACATTTTTAGATGGCTGCAATTGGCTGTTCTGCCCTGGCACACACCTGTGTGTTAGGGAGATATGTTTGCCCTGCACAATTTGTGGAAAATGCCAGTGTAAACCAGCTGCCCATTAACGAGCGAAGGAGCATTAGGTGTGCTCGCAAATCCCCCTAATCAGCACATGTGGCACGAAGGCAAGGCATCTTTCCAACTCTCCCAAAGATTCATTTCCCCACTCTTCCCATTTTTCAACTGACGACACAGCACGGGCAAGAGAGACGGATGCCCGGGGACGAAAAGCCGCTGGTCAACGGAGCAGATGCTCATCCAGCACTGCGTACCAAAGAAAAACACCGCCGATCGCAATTTATCACCTGATCGAAAGCTGCCGCCTGATCAGCGGGACTCCCGCCGTACCAGCTGCCTCGCCAGACCTCTGCGGCG
>NW_015218174.1:0-1407 GCF_001447785.1 Gekko japonicus | reverse complement strand
CAGGTCCTTCTACCCCATCAGCAGCGTGAGGTTCATGAAAGTGTCCTACCTTATGGGGCTACGATACACAATGGAAAGTATTATTTTGAAAGGTGAACAAGGCAAAAGTCAACAGTCAAACAAGACAGCAAACAAGAAAGATGGTCTGCGCTCAGCCCAAATCACTGTCTATTTGTTTATCATGAAGAAATAAAAGCCAATGGTATTTTTTCATTGACTTCTGATAGGGAGATTGGTTGTTTCTAAGCAGCCTAACCATTATACGCTCTCAGCTATATAAAGTCCTGCTTACATTAATCTCAAAAAAATAGTGAACAAAGGAAATAAGGTGGGAATAAAACTTTAAGCCAATGCAACATTTTGCTAACACACAAAGATTCATGTCCTGTAAATCAGATTGGTTGATTTGCCTTCTTAGGAAAAAAACAGACTGTGTTGAACTCCATTAAGAAGAAATATGTGGGGAGTGCATGAAAGAATGCATAGAGTCAACCTCCAGTGTCTTAATACTTGAAAATTATCTAAATATTGAAAACATGTTCTTACTTCTAATGGAATGGAGCTTTGCTTCAGCCAGTGGAAAACATTTTCCTACTCCACTAATTATTAACGATGATAACAATACTTTAAATTTATGTGTGCTGAAGTAATTCGGTCATTTTACAATCCACGTGAGACACACGTGCATGCTGTTCAATGGCCCACGAAGGACCATACAAGCACCTGGCAGAGCTTGTCACAAGGAAGAGGAAGAAAGTACTTGATGAAATTTTGGAAAACAGCGACCAAAATCTACTGTACCAATCAAAACATATCAGATGAGCTGTGATGGCCAATGGGGAACAGAATCACACAATATAGGGATTTTTTTTTAATGCTCAAGGATAGCTATACTACAATATACCATATGTAGATGGTTTAAAAACCAACACAATGAAAAAAAAAAGTTAAGTGTTTCAAAAAGTCGGTGATTAGTGCTGCTAACAGTGATGCCAGAGCAAATGTTTAGGATCGAGGTGGTGCTCTATTACAAAAGTTTACTTCCAAAATAATTGGATTCCAAGGAATAAACATTTCTATTGAATGCATCCTCTTCAGTGGGAGTCTATCTCAGCTAAAAGATTTGTCAAACAAACCCAGCTTCCTTGGTTTTATTAAGATATAGAACACAGTGAAGCAAAACAACTCTTCTTTGCTAATCTACCACACTGGAAATGTTGATAGTTCAATGCAAACGGTAAAGTTTAATGTATCGGCAGAGACAGCCTGAGATGTTTTAGGGCCTGGGATAGAAAAACAAATGTCACCTCACACACACTTGCCATGCTGGTGAAAGTATAACAACAACAAAGTAATTGAAAAGTGGCTGTTCATTAACGATACTCAGGGGTCATTTCGTAGAAAAAG
>NW_015218173.1:0-1407 GCF_001447785.1 Gekko japonicus | reverse complement strand
CACACACACACACACACTTGGGAGCTCATTTCATGGAACTCCCTCTGTCACATCTGATTTGTCCAATAGTCTCTTTTATGTAAACATGTGAAGCTGCCTTATATATTCATACCATTGGCCTGTCTACCTCAGCACTGTCTATTCTGATTGATGGTAGTTCTCTGAGATGCAGAGAAAGGTATTTTCCAATACTGTTTATTCTGAGATCCTTTAGCTGGAGATAGAAACTAGGTCCTTCTTCATTCAACATACGTATTCTACCAACTGGAGAGCAATCCTGAACAGGCCTATTCAGATTCCTACTCAGGTCTGTTTACTGCAGCTTACACCCGGGAAGGTGTTTTTAGGATTGCACCTCCTCAAAATGAAAGACAGCCACGGTTGTCTAGAAAAGTGGTACTCACTCTGTGGCTTAAAGAGAGACACATTTTGCAATCACCATCTACCAAAAGAGCCACATAACTACTGTATGTGCTGCACACCATACCACCCTCATGCCCAGTAATATCAAATATTATTAAATATATAACTATAGATATGGCCAAATAAAATTGTCAATGCAACACAACTTAATTCCGTTTACTTATTTGTGGCATAGAAAGCAAACCCCCAGTAACCAAAATCAGAAGAAGAGCTGGAGGTGGCATATGAAAAAGCCACACATGGCAAATCACAGAGTATGGACGACTGAGCTATGGAACTGTCTGCTTTGCAGCCTCTTACCTGATTGTTTGATTAATGGTGCTAATCAGAGTTTGATGGACACTGTAAAGGACTGTGACCTCAGGGATAACTGATTGTAAAAACTAGCTTTAAATAATATGGTCTCATAAATGGAGGATCGTTCTTTTGACAATTTATTTCTACAGATCAGATTGCCTGCTTTGACTGTGTAGAGGCAATAGTCCAAACAATCAATTCAAGTTCTGAAGTTCAAATCATACAAAAGGGTTACACTTTGTCAGATAAAATTTATTCGCCACTAAATATTGCAACTTCTTTATAAATGGTAGCCGTCTATGAAGAGGCAATCTATGGCCAGCAAAAGTCAGAGATAACAAAAAGGATGCAAGAAAACGTGGAAGCAGGGAATAGCAAAGCAGTGATTTGTCATGCAGAAATGCTTGTAGGGAAGGTCATGCAAGCCACAAAAAATCCTGGAGGGAGCAACAATTCAGAAAGAGCAAATCCAAAGTGAAGTTGCAGGGCAGAAGAGATACCAAAAAGAGCCGGTGAATTTGTGCATGTGCCGTTCTAGTACATCTCATCACCAAGGTGACACTGTAACAAATCCCTTTGGCCTGTTCCACATTTGGAGGAGAGGTACACATTGTTTTTGTGTCAATTTTGTTTGAAAGAATATACTCCTTTTTTCTTTTCTATTTGTTTTCATTTCCATGTCCTCCT
>NW_015218172.1:0-1407 GCF_001447785.1 Gekko japonicus | reverse complement strand
CCTTTACTTCACACTGGCCTCATGCTGGCTGTTTAGGTAGTTCCTGAAATTGTGGCTGCTGTTTTGGGGACTGTGTAATTTGCTGGACTTGTAGGTAACTAGGAAGACAGCTACATTTCCCTATAAAAATGTGAGACAATCATGAATTGAGGAAGTTCATGTGGAGGGCTTCCTGCAGCCATGTTGCATTGTGCCATAGCCCTAGTATGGACTGTTTTGTGCTACTAAATGCTGCAAACTGTCAAAATGGAATTGTGGAGTTGGAGTCAAGAATAGTACAGTTGATCTTCAGAAGGTGATTTGTGAAAGGCAGTTTAGAGAATAGTATAAAATTGCAAAGGGAACATTGTGATTCTTATTGTAAGCCACAGTTGCAAACAGCAGGAAACCTGGAATAACATTTTTTAAAGGGCATGCAGTTGCCATAGTAAAGTTGCAGGCAGCTGAAGTAAGTCAGCACACAATTAAAGTGTGGCCTTAGGCTTTTGAAAACTCTGACCCTCTAGGCCTTTGTCATCTCCCATTCTACAGATTCTGAGAGAGAATCCTCAGGAATTGTCTTCCAGCCTTCCTGTAAATGTGTTCTGCCTTCTTGAATTAGATTCCTGCAGATGAATCTGTAAGCTGGTGCAGTGCCTCACTTTGACATACAACATCTGTCTGAAGACCCTTCTGCGGTGGACTTGGCTCACGCTCTTTGTTACTGCTCAGCCTGATCTATTTATTTTGAATTCATTGTCAGGCAAACCAGGAAGCAGTAATTAGCCGGGCCCCAGACCAGAAAGCTGATCGAGCTGCCAGCCTGCAGGATGCGTCAGCAGTTTATGATCTCCTCAGTATCACACTGGGCAGAAGAGGGCAGTATGTCATGCTTTCTGAGGTAACTAACCCAACATTTTCTTTTTTAACAGAGACAGCACTCATAATTTTTTCAAACAGAAGCCACCTTGCTTATAATATTTGTTGAAGTGTGTCCAAATGGCAGTACATTCCACTGAAACATTTATTGGTGTACAAATTCAGCCTTGGGGCATAAGCAATATCTATGACTCCATCTGAATTAGAATTCTGGGACCATTTTCCTACATCCTACCAACAGTGTAGAAGTTGCTGCAGATGGCTTAATGTTTTGCCACTAACGTGAGAAGCCCAGGGCCACGGGGAGAAGCCCAAGCTACAGCATTTTTCCATAGCAGCACTGTCTCCCTAAGAAAAACATCCCCTTCTCAAACACAGCATGATGAAAGAAAGGATGTTCGGGCTTGGTTCATACAGTCAAGGGAATGCAGCAGCAGAGCTGTGTGGTGGTAGAATGGACCGTGTAATTATTTATTTAGAATATTCCTGTGTCGCCTCTTCAGAGTTCTACTCGGAGCATCTTACAATTAAAAACCACAGTATAAAATA
>NW_015218171.1:0-1407 GCF_001447785.1 Gekko japonicus | reverse complement strand
AGTGGGGTAGTTGTGTTAGTCTGTTGTAGAAAAACATTCATTCCAGTGTGAGCATTCAGGAGTCAGAGCTTGCTTCCTCAAATATAATGGAAAGAAAGAATTCAATAGAGCCAAGATGGAACTTGTTGGATTATGGGTTGAGCCTGGCAGAATCTGGTGGGTTTCGGGTGGAGCCAAGGCAGATTGTGTTGAATTGTGGGTGAAATATGGCAGAATCTGGTGGTGTCAAGGCAGAACTTGTTGCTTCACAGATGGAGCCTGGCAGAATCTGGTGAGTCCTGGGTAGAGTTGGGTATTATTTTGAGATTGGAGGATTTGCAGTCACCCAACACAGCTTCACTAGCCAGACTAGGGAACAGCTGATTTTTTTGGCCACTTCAGATCAAATAAACAAGACTAGTCTCACTGCACAACATTTGGTGGAGGAGAACCGCAGATTGCATGTCTGGGGACAAATTTATGCATACCATTTCACTTGCCTTCAAAAGATTGGGCACTTCATTTAAAAGTGCAGCTTGTATTAAACATTAATGGGGGGGAATAATATATTTATGTAGTTGCTCTGCATAATAAACATTTAACCTTTCTGATATTTAGGTCATATTTTAATAAACTGAACAGAAAAATCTGGGACGCATCTTGTTTCTGTTAGAAGAGGAGAAGATAAAACATTGTATGTGTTTATAGCTTGAGTGCTTCATTTAAAAATGTAGCTCCACACTACCCTACTGCAATTCTTTTAATACTTTCAGGAATCTGTTACAAGATTTTCCCTTCTTCCCTTGGATACAGTTATTTCTCTCACCTCTCTCCCTTCTTACCCTTTCCTCCAATGAGCAGCACGATAATTAGAATGAACTGAAGGGGGGACATGATATATATGAAATTATTCACGGTTTGAACAGAATTGCTATTTTTTCCTCAATCTTGCAAAATACTTAAACCTAAAGAAGAAAGTCCTTCTTCAATGGCGCATAATTAACTTGTGGAACTCACTGCCACAGTACTCAGTGATGACTACATTTTTCTATGGCTTTCAAAGGGAATTGTACAAATCCCACATTGACTCAGTGGAACCTTCATATGCAAGAGTCCACATGTCTCTGAATGCCAGTTGCTGGGGGCAACACCAAGGGGAAGCTTTGACCCCTTCCTCTTGTTTTGATGCCTTCTCGGGCATCTGGTTGACCACTGTGGGAAACAGGATGTTGATGAATCAGAGTTCTTTCTATGTTTTTTTCCTGCTTTGAAAATAATTGAATACTTGAAAAATGGATGGTTCATATTGTGAACTACAGAACACGTGTGTCATCAGGTTTAGAAAGAAAAGTCATACTCCTGCTATGTAAAGTAAAGTATCTTATATTGTGTTTATATCAAGAGAGATGTGTGTGTTTGTTGTTGTGT
>NW_015218170.1:0-1407 GCF_001447785.1 Gekko japonicus | reverse complement strand
ACACACACACACACACACACAAAGAGCTAACTCACCTCTCGCCCGACAATCAGGAGAGACACCCTGAGATCCCTGCCCACCCTACCTTTCTTCACCAGTCCCTCTCCTCTCCACCTCTCACCAGCGCATAGCGTGTTTTGGCCATGTTGATCAGCTCCTGGTCTGTAGGGGAGCACATGTTCAGGCCGATGGGAAGCATCTTCTTGAGCGTGGCCACGATGAGGGAGGTCTGCACCGAGTAACGGTCCCCGCGTCGCTTCTTCTTGGTCCGCTCCTGGTCCGAGCCGCCCGACTGGGAGAAGAAGTGGGGAGAGGAAGGTTAGTACCAGGGAAGGCTGGTCTTGCTCTGGCTATCCCACGGCATGCCAAGAGATCGGCCGGGCAAAAAAGCTTAAACGGCCAAGCGCCGCTCAGAGGCAGGAATCCGGTGAAGGGGGGAGTGGGGGAGGTAGGCTAAAGGCTTCCTCCGCGGGAGAGTGGAGTGGGGAGGTGTGTTTCCTGGGTAGAAGAAAAGAGGACGACTGTCGGTGGGGACGGCCAGACCCTGGTTCCCCGTATTGGGGGTCTTGCCGGCAGGCACCTTGGAAACTTCCAAACCAAAGTTGTTTCCTAATAGGCAGATGTAAGCTTGGATCCTGGGGATCCATTCTGTTAGTGGCGGTGCTGTCCTCCGGCAGAAAGGTTCGCGTGCAAAAGTACCTCCGCTAGGGGAATGGACACTGGGGATCCAGCCCATGATCTCCAAGCAGGAAAAAATATGCCCCTTGTTGCTTTCCATGGTGTAAACGGATCAAGAAGCCACGGGACAGGTCTGATCCTGGTCCGCAAGAAGATGTTCAAAAGAAACACTCAGGCCAGAGTCACACGTGCTGTTTTAAACCGGTCTCTGGTCACTCTCCCACCGTGTGAACACAACAGAAAGGCTAAATATGCTTGTGCCAGGTTTCTGAGTGGATCGATGGCCACGCGAGAAGGCGGATTGACCATCAGCTGTGCACTATCCTTATGGCTTTGGTCTCGGCGGTAACAGGCACAGTTTTTCCTTTCAGGGAGATCTCTCTGTGTAGGGATCACAGCATGTCCCAGTGGCTTGAAGAGCAGAAATAGAGGTATTTGCGATGTGAAGCAGGAAAGGGAATCTGGAGAGCTGCCCGTCAGGTGGTGTTGACGGAGATCTAGGACTGAAAGATCAGAACCGAAGAAGAGAGCTGGGGGTTCAGCAAGAGGGAAGACATTTGACATCTGTAAGGGATCTAGGCAAAAGGCGGGTGGGAGAGTGGAATGAACCGGAGGACACAAAAGGAAAATATTAAGTCTTGGGGTTCTAAGGGAAGGGAGGTCAAACAGATCAGGGGAAAACACAGATTCTTTTTGGGCTCTCTCTGAAGGCAGGGCTGGAAAAATGGC
>NW_015218169.1:0-1407 GCF_001447785.1 Gekko japonicus | reverse complement strand
CTGTTAGCAAGATTCTCATATCACATGGTCACTGTGATTTCACTTAAAGGAGATGACATTTGACATTTCTGGTTGGTTGGAACACCTGAAGAATTAAAAAAAACAAACTAAAATAGACTGTAATAAGACTAGAGAAATTTCTCAATATGATGGTCAAATCCCTAAAATGCAGTTTTGCACATGCACCAACAGTCTTTGGGACAGGCAGCCATATCTCTAAAACATCTGACCCTGCAAATTAATCACTTGAGATCAATTTTTTATGTATTCTATCTACCATAGAAGTAGTAGTAGTTATTTATTATGGTCTACCACAGATTCAGTGGACATGAACCAGCTGTTAGGAAATGACTGAAGTACATGGGAGGGAGTGAACTAGTCATAGTTGCTGGGGGAAAAGGTGACTGTCCTGTTGAAGGAGGTGGCAGAATGGATATTGTTGGAAAGAGATATTTTAGTGATTTATAGTCTTTCTCTGCCCTCTGCTGGTAAGGAGACTGTGCAGGCATTTGCAGATGGGAAGGAAAATCCATCAAATGGTTTGGGCAGTTTTTGAATACCTTTTTTTTAAAAAAAAATCTTCTCAATAAAACTCAAGTCAGCTATTCACCTCAGCTGGGTAATACCATGCACCAAAAGGATCACTTCATAACAATGTACAAATCCCTCCATTGGTTCACTGGATCAGGCCCTACTATGTGTTTCTTTTGTAGGGCTGTGATCCTTACCACAGTCAGGGAACACACATTCTTTGTGGCTACCCCTGTGATAGGGAACAGCCTTCCAGGGCTGGTTAGGAGACTACCTATCCTCCAGATTTTCATGAAGTACTCTGAAACTGAGTTGTATTTAATGGAAATCAGTATACAACTTGTTTGGCTGAATGGCTTTTATTCCATCTTCTAAAAGAGCTGTTATTGGAAAGTGTGGGGCTGTTGAATGGGATCTTGTCTTTGGTGCCTGTTATTGTACTTGATAAGGGTTTTTGGCCTATGATGATGTTTTATTTTTCTAAAAAAATGTAAGCTGCCACAAGCCCTAGTTTGGGGAAAAGGTGACATAAAATATTCTAAATAAACATCATACTTTTCCAAGTCTTTGATTAGTATACATTGTCCAGTTACTTTAATAAGCAATAGAGACACATAGGCTTGGTTTGGTTACATTTGGGGATATTTAGAGTGTGTCCATGTGTAGGATAGTTCCTTTACATTTTCAGTCTCTGATCTTCCTTGCTTGGCTGCAGGAGAACAAATAGGTATCTAACATTTTTTATAAGCACAGCTGGGTGCAGAGTTAACAAAATGGGTTCATATGATAGTGAAGTGGTTTGATTTGAAGTAGGTACAAAAAGGAATAGCTGTTTTGGCTATGGTAGCAGGTCATTCAGCAGAAGAATAAAAATGT
>NW_015218168.1:0-1407 GCF_001447785.1 Gekko japonicus | reverse complement strand
TTTCCCTCCAAAATCAGGGCGTCCCTTGTTTTCTACCTCTGTGCGACACGTGCCCGGAAACTAGCTGTTGCACTTGAAAAGGCCAAGCATTCTCAAAGGGTGTCGCCGAACAAGAGAACGAGAACGACGGACGAACTAACCCGCAAACTTTCCCCTCCGAATTCTGTCCGCCAGCCTCAGGCACTTGAGAGGCCGCAGAGCAGAGATCGTTGGCGCGGCCAGGCGGAGAGTTGAGTCGGACGACCCTTCAGCCCTGTGACAGTCTGGTGTGTTCATGGAAAGTTCGCCTTGCAGCGCAGTCGGCCATGGCATCCTAAGCCCAGGAGGGCGCGGGGCGGGCAGGTCGCACCGAGCTGCTGCAAGCTAGTTTTCGTTCTCCCTCTTTTTCAGCACCGGAGAGGGAAAGTTGCGGAAGCCGGCAGCCGCCGTTCCCTGCTGCTCGCAGCCATGAAAATCGGAGCCGCGCTAAGGCGTGACACTAACGCCCGGTTACCTGGGAATGGGCGGCTTCGCACGCGGGCGGCTCCTCTCTGCGGTGGAAAGGAGCGTCACGGTCCAAGCCCGGTCGACCTTTGTGTGCAACTGGTGGGACAAACCAATGCAAAGTCCGCCGGGGCTGATGTGATCGTGGCCGTACGGGTGCAGTGGTGCTTGGTCTGCAGGCGGGTTATTTCTCTTGTCTGTTAACAATAAACTTCTCATCCGTACATGGGGCAGGAATCAATCGCAACAGAAACTGAACTTCATATTACCGCAAGCTTGGTTTTCATTCCTTATTAATGGAAATAGCCAGGCTGTTTTGTACCCGATGTTAATTTTGTTTAGTATAAGATTTGTAAAGAAATGTTCTCGATTCCTTTTTTTAAAAAATCACGACGATCTGTTCCTATTGTTTTGCTGAGTTCAGCTACTGGGTCTCTGGTCTCTAAAGAAAGTTTGAAAAGGAAAACAACAGCGTTATAGCTATGTTCTACGTATTCCCTATATTTCTGAGCATTCCAGTAGCAGAAATTAAACCCCTTAACAAAGTTCTCCTGTCTAACAGCGAGAATCTGCTGCATTTGTAATTGGACAACGCAACAGGTTTTGAAACTGTTTCCTAGTCAATACACGTATTAATACATTATTTCAAAATGTACAGAGGCGCTCAACAGAAAGCCCGCTATTCCCTTCACAGGGTGTGATTTGCAGTGTCCTTCCAGCTTGTTTAAGAAAGAAGAAATTATTCGTCCCCCAATTCATCATAATTTTTTGAGTTCCTTCAAAGCAACATCTGATAAAATAAGTTTTCTTTAAGGCACAAAAATTGCAGTAATCTGGCACAACTTTAAGGATTTAAGATGAAGTTCACAAAATCAAATATTCTCTCTCACTTACCTTTTTTTGTTCTCTGCCATGCTGTTATTT
>NW_015218167.1:0-1407 GCF_001447785.1 Gekko japonicus | reverse complement strand
ATTTAATATCTGCATAGTAATCTGTGGCCAAGGAACCCTGGGCATTTTAGTTTTGTCAAGGAACTAGATCCCTCACAAAGATTCTCAGTGCCTGCATAATAATATATGATTCTTTTGGGAATGTCATTACAGTCCAGACTGGCATAAATTTGTAGTGTAGGTGTGCTTGAGTTAAAGCATCTGTTCAGCTGCATTTACTTATGATCCTTGACGTACAGCCCTTTCTGCATCCTTTGTCTTGTGCATTTGACTTCAGTCCTTTGGCATGGAGACAATTTACTTCCTAAACACTGCCTACATTTGTGGTTCATAAATAAGGACCATACCTTTTTAACATTCTGTGAAATGAGCATGGGTCTCATTTCTCAAAATCTATGTTTATTTTACTGGGGCTTTAATGACACAGAAGTTTGTGAGCTGTTCTTCAAGTGTATTTGGGCTGTTCTTGAACCACTTTCCCCCCACAATATAGATTCATTTGCCTTCCATTTCCTTCTTTGCAGTTGGGAGTTTGGGAAATGGTTGTACTTGACCTTGCTTTACAGTGGAATTATGAAAGTTACGTGATTTAAATGCCAAACTATGAATCACTTGAGGGTCATCTAAAGATCTGTGAAGCCCAGAAAATATTTCAGGAATTAGAATCAGGCTTTCAATCTTCGAAATAAAAGCTACAAAACTGTTGGTTGGTCTTTTCCCTGCACTACTCTTAATGTTTTGAACTAGCTGAGACTGAAAAATCTTACACAAAATTGCATTTGGAATGTATGCATTACCTGCCATGTGTTCCAAATATCTGTTTAACTTTTTTAATATCTGTGGAGTTATTTTTCTACCCAAGTGCATCTTTATCAAAAGTGATGCATTTTAGAAGGGGTTATACAAGACGGAGGCTCAGCCCACCCTCTCGCTTGCTTCAGCCCTGGGATGTGGCATCAGATGGAGAAGGGAAAGGATGTAAGATCTCCAGGTTCCTCCTCCTTCTCTCACTATCTCCCCTTCTGCACAGCCTGGTGGAAGTAGCCAGGGACCTGCTCACTGGATCCTGACAAGCTCTTTGGAATACAGTGTGGCTAGTCACACATGCCCCTTAGTTGGTCCCCACCTCTTGCTAGGACAGCAGTCTTCTGCATAAGGATCAGGGTCTTGCGTTGATTTAGCGGCTCCATCCAGAGATGCTGCCATTCATCTATAGCACAGGGTCTGGCTTTTTAAAGGAGCAGTCCTTAAAGGGAAGTACTTGAGCAGGGCGTAACCTTTTCCTCATGCTACAGCAGCTTCCACCGAGGGATTTCCTTACCCTAGACAATTGTTTTAAGTCACACATGCTTTTATGTTTACAGAAAGAAACTAAGTAGTAAGGACTGCATGCTGTGGGCATCTATATACTATTAGCCATGTGTGGCC
>NW_015218166.1:0-1408 GCF_001447785.1 Gekko japonicus | reverse complement strand
TTTTCTACAAAAAAAGCCCTGATGCAAATGATAAACTAATTCACAACCACAGGGGCAACGTTACAATGGTTTGTAACTTTCTAAGTGTCTGTAATATATTTTTTAAACGATCTTCATGAACACAAGGGGGGGGGGAACCATTTAAGGTCATTATAATTCTTTCCGAAAAGACAACCGTGGATTTTGTTTTGCTTCTTAAAAACAGAAAACGAATCCTACTGCTTCGCTTCAGATGTCTCGAAACAAGCAGAGGTTATTTTGTTTGGATACAGAGGAATGACGCCTTTCTGTATTATTTTATTCTTTGGGGGGGCCTGGGCATCATGCAGAAGAACAATTTCTGAAGTCAAGAGTACCAGGAATTCTCAGCTCTACAGATCCAAGATCCAGACAAACACTGGCATGTCTACATATGCTATTGGTGCCTAGAATGGAAATCTCCTCATTCTGTCGGGTAGGATCATCTGAAATCTCCAGGCCTTTTCCCCCCCTAGCACCTTGATCCTCAGCTCGCTCATTATAAGTAACGCTCACTGATTTCCCTGGGATGGATTTCCACAGGATGGATTTAGAACAAAGACATAACCAATGTGGTGCTACAGCAACTGGATTTTTCAGCTTGTTCCACGCTGGTAACAACGGACAGAGATCCCCCTGTATTTTTTTAAAAATCTGAATCTGCCGCAATCAATTTGCAAACCTTTAACGGGTCATGGGATTCTTTGTTATAAAATGACTGTCAGCTTTGGCCTTTGCTGCAATGAGACGTGGCTCACATTCAGCGGGTAAATAGGGGCCTAACAGTGCAGTCCAAAATAGCACTCCTCCCAAGCCCATTGATTTCAATGGACTTAGCAGGGTGATTGTTTAGGACTGCACCGTCAGTATGGGAACTACATGACGGTCATCATGTACAGGGTGCCCCAAAAGTCCCATCCTGTGTCCAAGCACCATGCAGCAGGCAGAGATCTCCAGTGTGCGACACAACTATGCTAGGTCTGCCCCATGCACTGAAAACCATATCAGCTTCAGCTACGGACAGCAGAAGGCAATCTTTGCCCCACAGCCACTTACATTCGATGAACAGTGCAGTCCTTGGATCTGATGGGCAGAGATGCTCCAGTCTAAATCCCCCGAAATCAATGCACAGGACTATACTGCAACAGGACCAGGGATGGTTTCCAGTATGACACTACAAGCACATTTCAGTTTTTTCATATTTATACAAGTGTGGTTTATGTGGAGGCATACAGCTGTCTTTAATGTGCACAGCCATTCTGGGCAATATGGTTTTTGATATCTGCATGACATGTACTCTGTTTTTCCATTTTCAACATGGGGAAGATATCTGCTCTGTCCCATTCCATCTGCTCTATCACCCACCCATCTGCTCTGTCCCATTCCATCT
>NW_015218165.1:0-1407 GCF_001447785.1 Gekko japonicus | reverse complement strand
TTTTATTTAGAAATTTCTTAGACCCTCTCTCTCCAGAGACTTGCTTGAGAGCTGAGGCTCTGCCTAAGATTGCACAGTGTGACATAACAACTTGGTCTTCTTTCTCATTGACAGCTGAGGGGCAGTGTAGATGTGCCTCCCAATACTCACGAGCATCTGTTGTATTTGATGGATGTGGTTGTTGCAGACAGGTATGCATATCCTCATCCGTGTTACAGGAGATATATCACAAGTCAAGATGGCTGGAGCCCTACACAATGAGTTATGGAAGGGTTCAGTAGTCAATATGCCAGATCCAATAGCTCTCTTCTTAGTAAGGAGCCCTGTTTTGACAGATCAAGTCAATGTAACATAGGTCCATGTATGTGTGTGTATATACAGAAATAATATACATGATTTGTTGTAGTGTCCAAACAGTGCTATGTTACATTTCTACAGCAGCTAATACAACCTAGTAAGTACCGCCACTGTCAGTTTACTCTGAGCAGCTTTGCTGAGAAATAAACCCCTTGCTCAGTGGTCCTGTGGATCAGCTTTGGCTCTAGTGAGACAAATGCTATTTTACATCCAGTGCTGCTGAAGTCGCAGCCAATAGTGTGGAGAAGACATGATCGGTCCTGCTTGTCATTCATTCCCATTGCTATGTGAACCTTTGGTGCCTCCAAAAAAGATTGTTGCTCAGATTGTGTAGTCTTTTTTTGCTATGCTAGAGTACTAGCAAATATCTGCAGATGGTGGCACTGGCCCTCCTGCTAGGGTGGGGTCAGAGTGCCTCAGCATATAGAGATAAGTTGTCTCTTATCAGCAATAGATTTCCCTGATGTTCAAAATGGCTTGCTTCTTCTAGAATCTCTATCTATGTTGGTGTCAAAGATGGACTCGTATCCTTCTGGCAATGCCCTACATGTTCCCCAGTGCTAGGTAGCAACACACGAGCCATCTCGCCAAAACATGCAGCTCATTAAACCTTGTCTGCTTTGTCTGAAGCCATTGGATGCTTTAGGCTCTTCTGTGTCTTAAAGCTTTAGCTAGGTGTATGTTCAGATTCAAGTAGTTCTGTACGATATCTATGAGATAATGGCTAGGGATAGCTTTATTTTCCCATTCCAAATGGATATTTCACTACACAAAAGGAATTTTGATTTTATTTTATTTTTGGTATATGAATATTCAAAATAAAATAATTTTTGGTTTAAAATGATAGATATGCCTGTGTCTTCTTAACTTACACTTGGGGGATTATTTTTTTCTTCTTCCACGGGACTAAGTACTTGTGTATATGCATATGGCTAATGTCTGGAAGGACTGCCTTTGGGATCCATGGAGTGATTGAACTACATCTCCCTCCCATGTATTTAATTCATGGGCATTTTCAGGTCCCACTTCTTAATACATGGAAACCTGCCA
>NW_015218164.1:0-1408 GCF_001447785.1 Gekko japonicus | reverse complement strand
AGCATGGGCTGAAGCAGATCTCATTGGTTTACAGGAAGGCACTGTTAATAAAGCTGAGAAGATGACAAAGGTTTCTGCACAGGTGCATATGGGGAAAGGCATACCCTCTAAGGTATGAAGGTCCCATGTCCTGAAGTGCTCTAAACTTTGAACACAGAAGTAAATGGGCAGCCAATGTAGATAATTGGGGTCACATACAGATGATGCTTTATTCCCATTAATACTTGTGGTGCCATGTTTTGAACCAGTTGTAGTTTCTGCATTGTCTTCAACAGAGGCCCTGAGTAGAGTGTGTTACAGTAACCTAGTCTTGAGATTCCTGTAGCATGCATTAGCATGGCCATGTCAGCTAGGTCTGGAGGGGAGATTCTTCCCTTGTCAAATATAGCTGGAAAATGACATTCCCTGTCACTAGACTCAATTGTTTCTCAATAAAAGAGCAAGGTGTAGAGGACCAGTAGGCTCTTAACTGAGGATGACAAAGACTAGTTCATACCAAACAAAGCAGGCAAAACCACCCCATCCAGGAGCTCAGCCTTCCCAACCAGCATCATTCCTGTTGTGTCAGGATTAACCTTCAGATGCTCTTCCTGCCTCTAGACACTGACCTAGCACAGATACGGCTGCTTCCGGAAGTAATATATGGCTGGGTGTCACCAGTGCATTGATGACACCCAACTCCAAAGTTCCAGATGATCTCATTCAGCAGAATTACATAGGTATTAAAAACCAATTCGGTTAAAAGTGACGCTTCAAAGCACTCTTGATTCTTCCTGGTTTTTTAGAAAATGGAAAAGCTTCACTGCTATAGCACAGCCATCACACAAAATCATGTTTTAATTAACTATGGTTAGTGTGATTGTTTAACTATGGGCCACTCCAGTAACTATGGATTGGATACCACTGACAGGTACTGATCCCCACCCCACCACACAGTCCTTCCTGATCCCTGGGAAGTTTATTCACAGGGTTTATGGCACCCACATGGCCATAAAGATCAGGAGGATACAGTGAGGAGGGCAAAATGCTTCTGCCTCTTGCGTGAGCAGAGCTCCATTTATGGAAGGGAGCAATGTCACTTTTCCCCCCCTCCTCACAGTAGCTATTACTCCATATACTTTCTGAGACCCTGGGAATACACTTTCCCAGAGGTCAGAAAGGACTCCCAGGAGTAGGAGAAAGCCATGAGGATTGGCCATCCTTGCACAGCCTTCATGCTGGATCCAACCCTATGGTTAGTTATGGTCCATTAAACCAAAATCTGGAACAATCATTTGAGGCTGTTTTATCATCCACTATTAGTTTTAAACTTTCTTAAATCCTGGCTTGTTTTCCAACAGCACCCTCAACACGCCGTAAGCTGGAAGAGTATGATGTTGATAAAGCCAGCATTTGCTGAGGCAAACCA
>NW_015218163.1:0-1408 GCF_001447785.1 Gekko japonicus | reverse complement strand
CAACTGGCTTTCGAGCAAGGGAAAGCTTCGCCTTTACCTATAGTCCTAAACAGAGATCCACATTGTCCATTTTAGTCAGCGGGTCAAGAAGGGTGTAAATCCACTTAAGATTGTGCTGTTAGCAGATTGAGTCAGACATAAACCTGAAGCCATGGTTTATTCAGCTCCTGGATAAGTAAAATTCAGATTTCATCACCTTGCTCAGTAGCCAGGGAGGGCAGTGCCAGGGAACAAACCAGGTGTCCACACATCATTTAAAACTGCAGTTAAGGTCAGTTGTAGCTGACAACCCAGCTTAGCTTCAGTTCCAGGACTGATAACTCTTAACTAACTGTGGTTACTGGAATGGTCTGTGTTCCAGCCATGGCTTCAGATTATGGCTCGGATCCAGCGATAGGCTTCCATTAATAGAAGTGACGGTATTTTTGTCGAACCCTCCCTGCAGTTCTAGATTCACCCCGGATGCTATTTCTGGGAGGGGGCTGTTATCCTCCCGGAGCAGCATTTCAGAAAGCCCTTTGGGCCGTAGTGAGACGGAGAAGCGTGGAAGTCCCAGTCTTCTGTTGGAAATCTCTACTCCTGGATCCCACCGTACGCCTGATCTGAGTCATTGTATAACACACAGAGGAAGTTTCTGTTGTGGAGGATCCAACGAAAAGCGCCGTCCTGGATTCTGCCCGTCATAAACATAGTCATTTAGTTACTTGACAGAGCACAGGAATTGTCGGCGAACCCCACCCCTGTGGTCGAAGTGACCTCGTATTTGTAGAAGGAGGGACTTTCCTGTTTGTTGAAACTGGGAATAGCACACTAACCAAATGGCGCTTGGTTTCATTGTCCTCTTCCTCATGACCTCTTGCATATTTTTCCTTGTGTGTGGCAAGCTTAAGCGTTCCAGTAATGGCTTCTCCTTTCCTTGTGAAGTCATAAATGGCTTATGACACAGTTGCTGGCTGCTGTGGTAACCTCGCTCCCTTACAGGCAGGTCCATATTCTGAAGTACTGGGAAGGTGGTAGAGCATTGGTCCAGGAAGAGTGTGGGCTCTTAACCTTGCTCAATACTGGAATCCAAAGAGGAAGTCAGCAGACTGGGAGAGACAATCTATGGAGCTTGTCCAAACAGCAACTCAAGAGGAAAGGCAGAAGGCAGTGACTATTTATCTTAGGACCAATGGGGTGGTCTGGGCCCCACTTCTGAAAGAGTTGTCTCTGACCATCCTGGGATATATTAAGATACAGTAGAAAGTTTGGTTCTTGCATAAAGAGAATTTTTTTAAAGTGTTTTTCTCTGTCAGACAGAGATGTTTCTGTCTTCAGGCTATGTTTGCAGTGCCGTATAATTATCCGATCATTGCCAAGGCCTTGGGTGCTTAACTCTACCTTTCTACCACCTGTTAGGAGGCTGGTT
>NW_015218162.1:0-1408 GCF_001447785.1 Gekko japonicus | reverse complement strand
AATATATCGCCTGTCTGAAATTCCTCGATGAGGTAAAGACACAATACCGATACTTTACGATACGTGACAGACTGGGATTCTTTTGACATGGGCTTTTCTGACAGTAGCCCCGTGGTCCTCTTAAAACATAGCTCGATCTTGCCTAAAACTCTTCGGAGTGTTCAGAGTACTTCACAGATATCATCTCTGCAAACCTGTCAATAGTCTTGGGAGATCTTTCACTTGTATCGCCTCAGCATTGCTGAAGTGTGAAGGGGGCAGTGGCAGAAGTCTAATGGGTTGGAACCCATGGATTCAGGCATGTGGAGAGGGCAATTTTTGCTGATTCCTCTTCCCAAAGCAGTTCTAACTCCCTCCCCTCATGCTGTTCCTGGTGGGGGGGGGCCGTCTCCCAGCAGCAGCAGTTTGGTGAACCTTTTGGACTGCAGCAGGAGTGGGAAGGTGGAAAAGTTACACTGTACTGATGGAAATCTTTCAGTCAGCTATTTTCTGAGGGAACAAAGCTACGAAGGCATGCCTGTTGTCAACCAGCAGGTTCAAGGCAGGGGTGAAATTTGTACCAGGAGCTTCCCAGTTTATAACTCAGTCTCTTAGACTTAGTTCTCACCAAGGTGGTTAACCTGAATCAGAACTATAATGATTCAGACTACAGGTAGGGGCTCCCATGATTATGAAGTTTTTCCACATAAAAATATCCCTCCTTGTAGAAAACTAGCAGTTCAGGGAGAAAAATGTACAGTATGGCCTTCAATGCACCAGTGAAGTCTTTCTACAGAGGAATCTTCATCTATTTTTTTGACCCTGTTTTCAAAAAAGCCAAACGACATGTGGGGAAAAGCACAAAAGGCCATGAAATAAAAAACCAACAGTGATGCAAAGAACATCCAGAAATAGCTTCATGGCAGCAACATTTGGATTAATGCAGTTAACCTCAGATTCTTTCTGCCCCGACTACATAAAAACTCTGTTATATATAACTGCCATCTACTTAACCCTGATACAGAAATTGGCTTAAGGTAAAAAAAAATTAATAACTGGCCAAGTTCCTGTTGCAGTTACATGAGGCTACGTGCAGGGAGGAAGGCTCTGTATGTGGCTTAGGGCCGCAGGGGAGCGCACAGTGGAGGCGCATGGCAAAAGAACATAAATCCTCCTTCATACTCCTGCAATACTGCCTGTGTGTGCACTTTTGCAGAAACCCATTCTAACCTCTTGCAGAATTCTCCACCCAATGAAATTTAGCAAACTTCATTGGTGACGACAGGTGGATTCTGTGGCCATTGAAACCATACCCCAAGTTCCATTTTACTTTTCCCCAGAGAAGTGAGCAAACAACAGCTGTTCACCTGTGGCAGAAAGTAAAGAAGTCATCTTGGAAACAACACGAACACAGAAGCTGCCTTATACC
>NW_015218161.1:0-1408 GCF_001447785.1 Gekko japonicus | reverse complement strand
GCAGTGAATTCCATGTGTTAATTCCAGTTCAAATATCCCCATTTCAGTGTACCTTTCAATAGAATGGTGAGTTTTCAGTCTTGCACCAGTTTCTACCTGGGTTGAATCCAGTGCATTGTCAATAGTTTGAAACTGGCAACACTGGACTTTCCTGCCCACTTCCTGCTATGGCTCACTGAGCCATCCTTGAAATCCTGCTGTGGGAGATGTCAGGGGACCTCAGGAACAGTTTGGGGGCAAAATGTTCATCTGCAGTGGGGAAATCAGGAACTATCTTTGTCACCTCCCAGAAGTGGGGGCTCCACTGACTTAACTGATGTTAGTTCAGCAGAACAGCACTTTAGGATCCAGCCCAACATGAATGCATTTTTTCAGTATATAAATGGCATTGAAATGATGTGTATATATAAATGACATTAAAACAGCATTAGAGATACAGAAGAATTATCAGTGACAACAATGCAAATTAAGACGACCAAAGCCAGTGACAACAGACAGAATAAAAGAGTAATGAAAATGACTGCCTTAGCTGAAGAATCAATAAAAAATTCACTTTGATTCATTCTTAATTCTATTCATGTAATGAGGAAAGAGTTCTAAAGTTCAGTAGTGGTAAAGGATTAAGCCTGCTCTCACTAAAGAAACACACTCCAGTAATTATGATACACTATAGACAGAGCCTAATTTGTCTTTGACCTAGTTCAATGGTTAATCAGCTCTCTGTACTTGCTTAATGAATGCAATATCCAAGGTTATAATAAATGACTTTGCCATTCTTTTATTTTGTGTCATTCTAAACCATGATATGAAATAGTGATCACCCCATATATTCACTTCGAGCCTTAAAATTATTAAGTAGGTATCTGTACCATTAATCCCACCGGTGGGTTTCCTGGTACGCATATGCTTCTCCCCCAAAGGAAATAGTCAGTTCTGGCTTTACTCCATTGGAACTGGAGGAGTTCCAGAAGAACCCAAGAAGCATCATGTTCATGTCTGTAGGGAGCGCCCTTTAAAAAAAAAAAAGCACCCTTCATTTTAGAAGGATGCTTGGCTTGCAAACTGCAAACATTTTGTAATTGGCTTTAGTAACCCATGGTAGCCATTTTGTGATGATACCCATCCCATTCTCAAAATTACTGAAGTGTCTGCAGACTCGACAAGGTTGAGGAGCCCTGAATTTAATGGCCACCTTGGCTATGTTGTGTCAAATAAGTTTCATCAGTTTTTAGACTGATATTCATTGGAGATCTTCCTATATGTAAGGCATAAGGACAAGATCTATCAACTGCCTTAGTTTAAGTACCAATAAAACAATCACTTTGGCCGTTGTTGTTGATTAACAATAGACTTGTCCAAAGCCCAGCCATATGTTGAAGGTTATCTGAAATTACATTGGAAAGATGTA
>NW_015218160.1:0-1409 GCF_001447785.1 Gekko japonicus | reverse complement strand
TTCTTTACCAAAAGGACTCAAAGGATTGGGGGATTGCTTTTAGGGTATTTCTCTGAACTGCATGAACTGAACTGCAAGACAACTGGCAATATGTTGCATAGACAACAAACTGATTCACCAGATTTGGAACAGTCCCTATATGGAATTTGCTTTCAGACTTTTGCTTTTAACGCAAGGCTTGGTTTGTCAAGAGGACTCTTCCCTGAAATTATTTTTCAATGTTAAGGTTCGACTCACAGATAATTAACAGATCTGGTGACACATAAAGTATTAGCTCTGGGAAGGAAGTCCACACTCAGAGGCACTTTAAATTATTGTCAAATTTTGATAACAAGGGGAAAACTTCTCACCTTAGTTGCGTTTCTATAAACTTACCCAATTGCCAGTTATATCAAAGCCTGGCCTTGGTCCTTAGAACAAGATCCCCTCTCTCTGGAGAGATTGCCTCTCACCATGCATAGAATTCCCTTTTTGTATCAGTAGTTCATGCATACAAAGCATAAGTCAAATGTCTGAAAAAATGGTGCTTCGATATTTTGTTAACAAAGGGACCACTGAGTCGATTGGTTTAGACATGCTTTATGCATGCTAAACTAGTTATCTTCAAGCATACAATTAGGCTGAATTCCACCCCAGGAGTCAAATGAGATCAGCATGGGCTGTACTGACCGTAAGTCAGCATAAACTAAACTTTTGCCTTGCCTTTCTTTATATGTGAACTGGCATTTTCCTTTTCATTTTGAATTACTTTTGTCCTCTGCCATTTTGACATTCATTTCTGTCTTTCCTTCCTAGTCATCTCAAATGTCAGTCTAAGGCCATGCTTAGTAGTTGCAATGTACACAGCACTCTCAATTGAAAATCTTTCCCATAGTCCTCCTAAAAGAAACTTACCTCCACGGGTGATGCAGAGGAAGGCACAAATTGAGAGGAACAGGATGTGATTTATGGGGGGCATTCTGGAAACGGGGGTAGTGCAGCAGAGCCCAAATCATAGAAGAAACACCAACCTCCACTCGCTTCCACCAGAAGGAAAAGCTGTTGCCTTTTAACTTCTTGGCGACATGTATGCAGACACACCCAAGAGAACATCATGTTCTCGTGTGGTGAATGGAAAATAACCATGAAGATAGTTACAGAACCACCAGACCATGATGCCCCAAAGTCTATCTTCCTAAACTGGTCTGAAAGGATGGTATGGTGGATTGTATTGAAAACTGCTGAGAAGTTGAGCTCAATAAGCACAGCTTCATCCCTCTGTTTCTCTTTAAACAAAGATCATCCATCGGGGTGACTAAGATCAACCAGAGCATCAAAATGAAGTGCCAGTCAGGACAGCAGGAAGTCCATGATGGCCATCAAGAATCCATCTGGGTCCATCAACTCATTCATAAGTCTTAGTTTAATGT
>NW_015218159.1:0-1410 GCF_001447785.1 Gekko japonicus | reverse complement strand
TTTTTTTTTTGAAGGATGAACACAAACTTGTGGGCTTCTGAATAAGGGCTATGATTCATGAGCATCCAAATTTAGAAACTACTAAATTGTCATTATAGATTGTGGCCTGAAAAGCAGCAACAGTGAAGCAGTACATAAAAACAATTCTAGAAAACTGATTGACCTGAAAGAAAACGCTGTCTGATTGCATACCAGTGAAAGATACATCTTTGACTTCAAATGAGGGAAAAACACTAAAAAGGTAAACCAGAAAGAATATGTAATAAAACTGTAAATGTATGAACCCATTCACCCCACCAGGTAACACTATAAAACTGGTGTGCGGGAAATTAGATCCCATAGAAGCAATACAATCCCCAAACTCCCCACGACCTACTTTAAAACATAAATGCAACTATTCTTATGTCTGTCCTAAATAAAAACAATACTGTTGAGTAAAGGCTTCTCTATAATAATATGTAATGATGCTCCTGTGTTCTCCAATAGGATTCTGATCAATGATGCATTTTGGCATGAACCTTATTTATGAATCCTCAAAACCAGTCAGATCATAGATCAGTTCTGTACTAATAAATACCCCCAAAAAAACTTTCAGTTCACTGTATGGGGAATTCTTAGGGTTAGTGGCCATTGGGGTTAGTAACCAGTGAAAGAAAAAGGGGAAAGGAGTCAGGGGCGGGGGTGATGTCACACCAAAAACAAGAAAATTTTGTCTGCACCCTAAACTGTCACACTGACATCACATAAATGAATACCCAGAAGTGACATCATGCCGTCAGTGTGACACCGGCTTTCTGGCAATATTTCTTCTGCCACCCCGAAGTGTTCATTATTTGCAGCTGTTATCGAACTCCATTTTTCCTTGACTTCACATGTATTCATGTTTACTGAAAGAGGACAACAGAAAATTCTTTCTAAAACATTTCTCATTAGCTGTGCTTAGGAGGATTAAAACTATACTGGCTCTCTCAACATGGCACTTTAAGAAGCTTTCTCATATATGTACAGTGCAATCCTGCACAGAGTGATTCCAGTCAAAACTCACTGATTTAAAGCCTTAAATAATTCTGCAATTCTGTTACAATGCAATATGAAACAAGAATTACACGCTTCTAATCCCACTGACCTGAATGGTCTGTTTAGGACAGAATTGTAAATTTTGTACCACAGATCTATTCAAGAACAGTGTATTGGATTTGGGTATGTTACATTGAAGTTAAAATGTTTTATTTTCTTCAAAACAGTAGTTGTTCAGAGTTATACATGTTGAGGATATGATTATTTGCATTGCACACAAATCACATTTCTAAAAAGAGTTTCGTGTTTCATTGGTGCAGCAGGGAATTCAGAGCAATTTCTAGAATAGTGTGCCATCGACTCTGCTTTCTAGAGACCCAATGGGATACAGAA